>NW_023270825.1:56516044-56750338 GCF_011800145.1 Mirounga leonina | reverse complement strand
CCCTCCCCTCCCCTTCCCTTCCCTTCCCTTCCCTTCCCTTCCCTTCCCTTCCTCTCTTCTTTATTTTTTGCATATCTGTCACTGTTTTTTGACTTGTGATTATCATTTGCTTTATATATAACACCTTCTGATTATAGCAGTCTACATGAACTTGATTCTCTCTTAATTTTGAACCCATTCTTTACTCTTCTCCCCTTCACATTTCAGATATTTGGTATCATATTTTACATCCTTTTATTTTGTACTTCTCTAGATTTTTACAGATACATTTTTTTTTTTTTTGCTTTTGTGATTCCTATATTCCTTATCTTACAGTTTTTGTTTTCCACTCACAGATTCCCTCTTAACATTTCTTGTAGGGCAGGTTTAGTGGTCATGAATTTTTTTAAACTTTTGTTTGTCTGGAAAATTCCTTATTTCTCCTTCTATTCTGAATGATAGCCTTGCTATATAAGAGTATTCTTGGTTGCAGATTTTTCCCTTTCAGCACTGTGACTATATCATGCCACTCTCTTCTTTTTTTTTTTCAGATTTAACTGAACATTCTTTATTCTTTTTTAAATTTATTATTATGTTAATCACCATACATTACATCATTAGTTTTTGATGTAATGTTCCATGATTCATTGTTTGTGCATAACACCCAGTGCTCCATGCAGAATGTGCCCTCTTTAATACCCATCACCAGGCTAACCCATCCTCCCATCCCCCTCCCCCCCGAACCCTCAGTTTGTTTTTCAGAGTCCATTGTCTCTCATGGTTCGTCTCCCCCTCCGATTTTCCCCCCCTTCATTCTTCCCCTCTTGTTATCTTCTTCTTTTTTTTTTCTTAACATATATTGCATTATTTGTTTCAGAGATACAGATCTGTGATTCAACAGTCTTGCACAATTCACAGCATTCACCATAGCACATACCCTTCCCAATGTCTATCACCCAGCCACCCCATCCCTCCCACCCCCCCACTCCAGCAACCCTCAGTTTGTTTCCTGAGATTAAGAATTCCTCATATCATTGAGGTCATATGATACCTGTCTTTCTCTGATTGACTTATTTTGCTCAGCATAACACCCTCCAGTTCCATTCTCTTCTGTCCCACAAAGTTTCTGCTGGAATATCAGCTGATGGTATTATGGGGGTTACTTCATATGTAATGGTCTCCTTTTCTCTTACAACCTTTAAGATTCTTTCTTTATCACTATTTTTTGCCATTGTAATTTTTATGTGTCTTGGTGCGGACCTCCTTGAATTAAAATTTTTTGGGGATCTCTGTGCCTCCTGAATCTGGATCTATTGTTTTCCACCCCAGATTTGGGAAGTTTTCAGCTATTATTTCTTCAAATACATTTTGCCCCCCTTTTCCTTCTGGGATCCCTGTAATGCAAATGTTATTAGGCTTGATGGTGTCACTTAGTTCTCTAAGTCTGTTTTCATTATGCAGTATTTGTTTGTGTCTCTTCTGTTCAGCTTGATTGCTTTCCATTACTCTGTCTTCCAGGTCAATGATGCATTCCTCTTCTTCCTGTAGCCTAGTATTTATTTCATTTATCATATTTTTATCTTATTGAGTTTTTCATCTCTGATATGTTATTTTTTATCTCTTTGGAGGGTCTCATTGATGTCCTCCTACTGTTTTTTTTCAAGTCCAGTGAGTATCTTTATTTTTATTTTTTATTTTTGAGAGAGAGAGAGAGAGAGCAAGCATGAGAGAAGGGGGGAGAGGCAGAAGGAGAGAGAATCCCAAGCAGGTACCATGCCGCATGGAGCCCGACGTGGGGTTAAATCTCACAACTCTGAGGTCATGACCTGAGTTGAAATCAAGAGTCAGATACTTAACCATCTGAGCCACCCAGGCGCCCCTCAAGTCCAGTATCTTTATGTCATTAGTTTACATTTCCTATCAGGCATATTACATATTTCTGTTTTGTTTAGATCTCCTGCTCTGTTTTTTTTCCTGTTCTTTCATTTGGGATATATTCTTCTGTCTCCTCATTTTGCCTGCGTCTGTGTTTCTGTTTGTTAGGAAGGTCAGCTATGTCTTCTTTTGGAAGTAGTGGCTTTATGAAGAAGAGATACTGGAGTGCCCCGCAGTGCCCCCTGTTCACCAGAACCTGGCACTTCAGGGGCGTGTCCTATGTGTGTTCCTTGTGCCCTGATGTGTCTGAGTCACTTTTCCTTCCAGTCCAGTCATCTGCACTAACTCTCTGCCTGTTGTAGGCTGTGCTTGCTCATTGTGGTGTTGGTGGGACTTAGGCAGGCCAGCTGTGAGGAGGCATGCCCTCAGGGGAACTCAGGGGCAGGGCAGTGGCATTAACAAAATTTGTACTGAGTCCAGGGTGATGGGCAGCAGGCTTGGAGTGGGCGAGTCCTTAGGAGAACTTGTCGACAGGGCACAGTGTCAGGATGTTAGGTAACAAGTGTCTGTGCAGTGTCACCTCCTGCAGGTGGGCCTTTGTTTTTGCTGGAGGGTGGGGGAGGAAAATGGCACCTGCCAGCTCCTTTGTTCCCAGAGAAGTTCTCCAACATCCTCTAAAATCAGTATAAACAGATCTCCCTACTGTTTGCCCTAGGTGTTGTGCAAACTTACATTTCTGTGTTGACTCTCCACGAGCTGCTGTCTCTTTAAGGGTGGTGACCCAGCTATCACTTGCCCTCCCGGCTAGCCCCAGTGCTGAGTCACCTGACTTTTAAAGCTCCAGGTTCCAAGTCCTGCTGGTTATACAAACTCATGGAATTCAGCTCGTCTGGTTTTCAAGGCCAAATGTTATGGGGATTCATCTTCCCCATGTGAGCTCCCTGGTGTGAGGGACCTTTTCTCTGCCCTCTTCACACCTATAGCTCCCTTCCTCCTGTGGGCAGGCTCTAATCATGATTTTGCCCTTCCTGTTCTCTCAGATGTGGCTTCTTCTCTACATTTAGTTATGGAATTTGTTCTTCCAATCTTTGGATTGCTCTCTGGTTTATTTACACAGATGTGAGTGATATCTACTTATAATCATGGGATGGGTAAGTTTTGGGTCCTCCTACTCTGCCATCTTCCCAAGTTGCCTCCTCTATTAGGAATCTTTAGAGTTTCCAGGCACCAAGTTTAGGTCACTCTAAGGGAGTGACAGATTGATCAGCTACATGTCTTGAAAAACTCATGTTTAAGGTTCATTTCTTATTTCATTTTTATTAAAGTTTTATAAGGTTTATATTTTATTACACTAAAAATGAGAAGTAAAGGAGAGAGGTTCAACTGATTTGTTTGAATTTATTGAGGACATAATGTCCTTGGAGTCCTGTAGGAAGTCTGGGAAATGAGGTAACATGTTCTAGTTCTTGATCTTTTGTAAGTGTGACTTAGAGCAATGCTTATTAATTTAGTTACAAATATTGATTGAGTTTTTACTTTGTGCCAGCCCCTGTGCTGTGTTGGAGTTAAAATGATGAGGAATATATGATCTGTCCACGAAATCATAGCCTAGGGAGTAAGCCAGGCATGAAAATACAATCACAGTCCAAAGATGAAGTGGGGACACTGCTAAGTAATGTAATATCTTAGCCTTGGGAGTATCTAACATCAGGACCCTAGTTTACTTTGTGGGTTATGGGTTTCAGGAGTCTTCCCAGTAGAAGATGAATATAAGTAGAAGATGAATACAAGGTGGACAAGTGGAAGGGCATGACAAACTAGCAAGTACAGAGGAATAGTGTAGTTCCGGGAAATGCAAGAAGTTGATGTCTCCGGTGTTTTCTGCATAGATCCATCAGGCACTGTGTGGAAATATAGGAGTATAAATGCTTCCATTCCTACCTACATGACATTGCTCATATCTATGCCTTCTGCTAATTCCCTGTTATTAATGTTTATCTCACCATTTCCTACCAGGGACATTGCAGCTTTCTCTAAATCATCTTGCTGCCGTCAGTCTTGATCATCTTGGATTTATTGTCCATAGTGCTTCCAAAATGATCTTTCCATACTCAAATATGATCTTTTCCCTGTGTTTAAAGCCCTTATAAATCTGCCTTACCAATGGCGACAGGATAAACATAGACACTTATTGTATGTTATATGAAGCCCTCATGATCTGGTTCCTGTTTGATAAGTTTTTAAAGTTTATATGTATATTTATCTTGAATGCAAACATGAAGTTTTGGAGGCAGAGATAATTATTATTACTTATAGCAATGACTTCACTATTTCCCCACACCCAGTAATTCATAAGTGATACAATGAGATCCAGATGTTATCCTGTATATTGGGGAATGGGAGAGTCTACACTGTGGAAAGGAACCCTGAAATTATGAATCTGGGAGTTTATATAGGCCACATGCTGCCCCATCATTTCTTGGAGGAGGGAAAGAAACCTTTACTCTCTAGTTTTTACAGTCATCTGGAATGTAAAGGACTGGCTTCAAAGCTCAGGATTTCATTCTCCTTAGATAAGGAAACATACAGAGAGAACTCTAAAATGTATGGAGGTCTCTGACTAGCCAATCACTCTTTAACATCCAAGATTTATCTTTTAGCTAGCTTCCAGTTTTCGTTGTCAGAAACATGGAAACATTTTCACTGCAGTTTCACACTGCTCACCTTTCCAGGCTCATTACCTCTTGCTTCTTTGTTGAAACACTATGCTCCATCACTGATAAACTACTTGTGGTTTTCTATACTCTGTGGTTTTATGCCATTGTTTATTTATTTTAATATTGCCTCATTACTTTTTTTGCTCATTATTTCTATCAAGAAAAAATTTATATACAGTAAAAATGTATAGATCTTAAGTTTATAACTTAGTATGTTTTGATATATGTACGTACCTGTGTAATACCACCCCAATCAAAATAGAACACATTGCTATCACAGCAGAAAGTTCCCTTTGTCAATTACCCCCTCCTCTCATAGCAACTACTGTTCTGATTTCTATCACTATTGATTAGTTTTGCCTGTACTTGAACTTCAGATAAGTGGAATCCTATAGTATGTGCTCTTTTTTGTCTGGCCTCTTTAACTCGACATATGTTTTTGAAATTCATGTGTGTTGAGTGAATTAACAGCTTATTCTTTATGTGGAGTAGTTTCCATTATATGAATATTGCTCAATAAGTTTGTCTTATTCATATATGATGGCATTGGGTTGTTTCCAGTTTTTGTCTATTATGAATAGACCTGCCATAAGCACTCTTGTTCAAGAATTTCTTGTGAGCCTATCTTTTTGTTTCTCTTGGGTAAATACCCAAGGGGCGAATTGCTGGAGTGTAGACAGAGTGTATGCTTAACCATACAAGAAACTGCCAAATATTTTTCCAAAATGGTTGTACCTTCATATTCCATGCTTTCTGAACGTACAGTTTTCTCTGACTGGGGGGTTCTTCTGACCCCTTCTGCTTAGTGAACTCTTTCTCATCTTTCAATTCATAGTCTAAGCATCACCTCCTTTGTGAAAGTTTTGGGAAAGTTGATTTTACTCATTTAGGATGCTACTTTGTCTCATTGTTCCCTCTCCATTTCAGCTGCTCCCCACCCCCCAGTCCATAGGAACCAGGAATAGTGTCATATGTATATTACACACTCAGATGTATTAGGGGAAGCTACCAATGTTTTATATTAGATGTCATTCCGTAAACTTCTACTGAGCAGTTACCTTGCCCAGCAGAATAGGTGATAAGTTTATAAATAAAGAAAATTTATCATTTAGATGTCAGTTAGTTTTGTTCACTGATTGATGGAGGGATCTGATTGATGAAAGATGTTATGTTGGGGATAATGAAGTTTTGGCTGCCAAACCAGCTCTCTAGTCCTCTATTTGTTTATATAGTGAAAATCCAAGGAAAAGTAGCATGAAGTCACATAATGTTGAAATAGTTACTGTTTCCTCAACATGGCAAGAGGAAATAAAAATTATGTATATGGATTATTTAAGATTACAAACATCATTATCCTCTAATTCAAACAGTATAACAAACTATCCTATTACTACCATCTTCCCTTTCTTTTATGCTATTTTTTTGAATTATGAGTATTTTATCTTTAATCCATCAAAGGATCATGACTTTTTCTGTCTCCTGTGAAGATGATCTAACCACAGAGCTTCCACTCACTAGATAGGGGATTTTGTGTGGGTTGTGGAGCAAGAGAAGAAAGAATATCCAAATGACATGTACACCAAGCAACAGAAAACAGAAAATGCATTTATTCTAACTTTTTCATGTGCCTTCTAAAAAAAGGGGGTACTTCACAACAAGAAGCTACTTTAATAGTTTGTTGTTTGAAATCTGTTGAGGTTTCCTCTCCTCTTCCACAATTCCCAGGTAGGGGAGGAGTTATCGTTACTTAATAGTCAGTAAGGTTGACATTTAATGAGAAAGCAGTTCTGAAAAGTGGATGGGTTTTAAAGATCTCAGCATGAATAAGTAGAAATGTTAAAGGCAAGAGCTGCCTATAAACGATTGTTGTTAGCTTCAATTTACATAGTAAAGAGCATAGAAAACATCTAAGATTTCTTCATTCTTAACATTTTAATGATAAAACTATAAGACAATGCAACATTTTAAGTTCATGACTTTTAAGTTTTATTTTTCAGGAATGCACTAAGGGCAGATGAGTAAGCTCATGTGCTACCAAAAACACCATAGGAAAATATTTATGCAGGACCATTCTTAGCTAATGTGCCAGTTTTTTCTCAGAATACATAGTCAGGTGCTATTTCTCTGAGTTTCACAAACAGAGATGACTTAAAGGGCTCATAGAACACTGTGTGTTCATTCTTTAAATGAACTTGGGACTTAATTTACCAATGCAGTATATGTGGTGTGTATTTATTTAGTGCTTTCTGTGTTCAAAATGCTCTGGAGGAAAGCAGTGAAGATATGCCCTAGTTTTGGCAAAATTTTAGATTTCAGTTGCTTTGGAATAACTGAATGGCACATGTACCTATCAACATAAATATTTTGAATGCATATTTCAACAAAGCAGGCTTATGTGAATCCTGAAATAACTTGAAAGGAAGTCTTTAAGTGTGATTATATTCTGAACTTAACCTACTTTAAAAATGAAACCTGGTTAAGAACTGAAAACCTTTTTCAGCTCTCAGATTTTTATTTTGGGTCACTGTTAAAATGTAGATATATTTTTATTAAATTAAAAAAATAGAGGATTTTTGAGGAAGGTGGCAGAGTAGGAGGATCCTAAGCTTACCTCATTCCACAAATAAGTAACACCCACATCAGTGCAAATAACCCAGAAAATGACTCAAAGACTGGCAGAACAGATTCTTCACAGCTAAATGTAGAGAAGAAGCCTCACTGAAGAGGGTAGGAAGGGCAGAGATGAGGTAGGGTGCCAGATGGACCCATGGGACTGTCCATGGGTGGGAGGGACACTGCATGCACAGAGAGGGGAAAGGACCAGACCCTCACCCAGACACCCCAGGCACTGGGGACGCACATGGGGAAGATTAAGTCCCATAAAATTTGACTTTGAAAACTAAAGGGGCTTAACAATCAGTGGGGCTTAACACCTGGAACTTTCAAAATCAGTAGGCTAGGCCCTGGGAGAGCCAGGAGGGCAGAGGCCCCACCCCAAAGAGACAGCACAACAAACAGCCTGAAGAGATATAGCATAGAAGCAACAGTTGGGAAAACATCTGGGGGTATATTGGAAGGAGATTTAATTACTAGTCTCAGAGCATGTGCTGGAGGGCAGGGGTCTTTGGGGGACTTCTCCAAGAACAAAAGAACTGGAGAGTGCCATTTCCTCTCTTGGCCCTGCAGCCTAGATACATGGGTACTTGCTGGAATCAGCAGAATATGAGTACTCTCCACCTAGCTTGTTAACAGCGTCCCCTGCCCCCCCACCCTGTGTTCTCCTCTAAGATATGCCTGCTCCAATATGTCTTTGACCTGAGCTCATCCAAAGTGGTGCCATAAACCTGGCAGTGTGCATGCAGCTCTGACAGGGTCAACATAAATCCAAAGTGACTCCTGTCCTGGTGAAAGGGGAAGATAACCACACACACCAGTCTACTGTGACCCCATCAGTGGGCTGGGTTCAGACATCTGGTCTGACTGCAAGCCCCGCCCTCCAATGAAAGCTTCTCAAGGGACAACAGAAGAAATGCACCCCGCAAGTTTGTGCAACTGTATCTTTGCCTGCTTTGACTCAGCTCAAGCCCAAGGAGGCCCCAGACTGGCCCATTAACAACACAGGGACCAAACCCTGCCCACAACAAGCAGAGAGCCATTGCAGATGACTGGACTAAAGGCAAACATGGCTCAGCCACAGTAGGGCACATGCAGCCCACATGAGACTCCCCGGAAGTGCAGGTTCTGGTGAACAGGGGACATTGCATGGCAGGGTACATCAGGACCTCTTCTTCATAAGGATGGTACTTTCAAGAGCAAGAGACATAGTTGACTTTTCTAACTCCTAGAAACAGATGCAGAGAGACAAAATGAGGGGACAGAAGACTATGTCCCAAATGAAAGAAAAGGATAAAACCACAGCAAGAGACCTAAGTGAAATGGTTATAAGTAATATGACTGATAGAGAATTTAAAGTAATGATCATAAAGATACTCACTGGACTTGAGCAGAGTGGAGGACCTCAGTAGAACCCTTAACAAAGAGATAGAAAACATAAAAAAAGAACCAGTCAGAGATGAAGAACTCAATAACTGAAATTAAGAATATGCTAGATGGAATAAATAGTAGACTAGAGGAAGCAGAAGAATGGATTAGTGACGTGGAAGACAGAGTAATGGAAAGCAATCAAGTGGAACAGGAGACAGAAAAAAATAATAAAAAATGAAAATAGTCTAAGGGAACTCAGTGACACCATCAAGCATAATAACATTCACATTATAGAGATCCCAGAAGAAGAGAGAGAAAAGGGGCAGAAAATTTATTTGAAGTAATAATAGCTGAAAACTTCCCAAATCTGGGGATGGAAATAGAAATCCAGATCCTGAAAGCACAGAGAGCTCCCAACAAGATCAATCCAAGGAGGTTCACACCAAGACACATAGTACTTACAATGGCAAAAAGTAGTGATAGAGAATTTTAAAACCAGCAAGAGGAAAGGAAACAGTTACATATAAGAGAAACCCCATAAAGCTATCAGCTGATTTTTCAGTAGAAATTTTGTAGGCCAGAGGAGTGTGGCATGATATATTCAAAATACTGAAAGGAAAAAAAAAAAAACCCTGCAGCCAAGAATATTCTACCCAGTAAGGCTATCATTCAGAATATAAGGAGACAAGGAGAGATAAAGAGTTTCCCAGAAAAACAAAAGTTAAAGGAATTCATGACTAAACCAGCCCTACAAGAAATGTTAAGGGGGATTCTTAGAGTGGAAAAGAAAGACAATAAATAGGAGTAAGAAAAGTAGGAAGCATAAAAGCAGCAAAATTAAGTATATCTATAAAAATCACTCAAAGGATTCACAAAATAAAAAGATATAATGTATAACAACATACCCCTAAACATGGTGGAGGGAGAGGAGTAAAGACTGAGATCATACTAAGTGACTGTCAACTTAATATAGATTGCTATGTGTTTAAGATGTTTATATAAACATAATGGTAACCAGAAATCAAAAACCAGTAACAGATATGCAAAAAATAAAGAGCAAGGATCCAAGCATATCACTGAAGAAAGCCAGCAAACCATGAGAGAAGAGAGCAAGAGAAGAAAGGAACAGAGAACTCCAAAAACAACCATAGAACACATGACAAAATGTCAATAAGTACACACCTATCAATTACTTTGAATCAAATGGACTAAATGCTCCAATCAAAAGACACAGGTTGATAAAATTTATTTTTCTTATTTTTTTTTGTTTTCTCCCTCAATTAGTATGTAAGTTGTGTATTCTAAATCTATTATTTTAAGGTTACCCTTGAAATTTTATGATACATACTTGACAAATTCTAAAGTTAATGTCTAAACCTTTCTTCTAAATGATACAAAGACTTTAGAACACTTTAATTTTGACCACTCACTTTTCAAATAATGTCATTGTTGTCCTGCATTTTCGTCTGATCTTTTAATGTAAAACTTATTACTGTAATTATATAGAGAGTTCTGATCACCTCTTCAAAATTATATGCTATTTTGTAGAGTTTTAAATTTGTGCCTTTAAAATAGTTACTTTAAACAGTGTGCTTTTAAAATTACCCAGTATTTCCCAATTTGTTGTTCTTCCCTTCTTATATCTCAGACCCTCATTCAGAGATTTTTGTTCTTCCTGATTTTTGTTCTTTAAGAGGTTCCTTTAGTGAAGATCTATTTTTTAACATTTCTGATATCTAATATTGGATAGAAAAGAATGGATGTGTTGGCATAGTCAGTAGTGAGCAAAGGTCATATATTTTGAAGATTGCATGCCGCTTCAGTCTATTCAAAATTTCTGGGAATTCTGAGAGTTCCTATATACTTGAATATTTTTCATTTAAAAATTATACATATTTTCTCTTATTTTCTTTTTACTCAGAAATACATATTTACAAAAATATTCATAAATTAATGTTCTCAAATCAATGACACTGAAGTATTTTACAGCTTTTAAAAGAACAGTATATTCATAGCTAAATTATTACTTAAATATTAAAGCTTTGACTTTCATTCTTTTTTGTCAGTAAATAAAATGCTAAATTAACAAATTAATTTTATTAATATTGATATAAAGTGCTATATTAAATTATTTATTTTAAAAGCAATGCAGTACTTGAAAAGGCTGGGGATTTCACAACACTTTTTAATGTTTTATATTAAAAATGACTCAATTATATTTAATTCTGACAAAGCTGTTGAAAAAAACTGACACTATATTAAATAGTTTTAATGCTTTTTCAGCTTTAATGCTTTTTCAGCTTTAATGTTTTTCTTTTGATTTGGAGAGAGTTGTTACAAAAGCGATCTGATAATGATAGGTTGACACTGAGGCATTTAATAACCTCTTGGGATTTTTTTATGGTCTGTGAGGTGATTTCTGATACAATAAATTAACAGTGAACTCCATACCAGGAAATACTAGCACACAGTAGCTTTCTTTCAAGTTATTTTAAAGAATGTCCTTATTCTTTACTTGACTTTTTGAGAATGCACTTTATGGAATAAGGAATCCTTGAGGGATGCTATAGGAAGATATTCACTGATATTTTATGAAAGGTTTGAAAGTTTGGGTTTGATTCTATTTCTTCTTAAGCCTAGAGGTTAGAAGTAATTTAAGAACTAAATAAAAGCCTCTATAGGGACCTTTCAGCTTCTGGGCTTACCAATAACATTTTGAAAAATCCCATTACTATTAAGTACTGCAGTTTTTCATTAGATTTCAATAGCATTTTTTCTCTTTCTTCTGACACTTTGTAAGTAACAGATCTGTACAATTGGAACTTAACACTTTACTGTGGCTTAATATTAATTGTCTTTCTTAGCATAGGCAAATAGCATTTAAAACAATGCTTTGAAGAATATTAACAAGGGGCGCCTGGGTGGCTCAGTTGGTTAAGCGACTGCCTTCGGCTCGGGTCATGATCCTGGAGTCCCGGGATCGAGTCCCATATCGGGCTCCCTGCTCAGCGGGGGATCTGCTTCTCCCTCTGCCCTCTTCCCTCTCGTGCTCTCTGTCTCTCATTCTCTCTCTCTCAAATAAATAAAATCTAAAAAAAAAAATAAATAAAAAAATAAAAATAAAATAAAAAATAAAAAAGATAAAAAAAAAAGAATATTAACAAGAAGAGCAGCCTTTTCAGTCATACAGAGAAATGATTTTGAAGTGACATTATTTTTCACATTAAATTCTGTTGGGAAACCTTATAATGGCTCTTTTTTTTTTTCTTTTTTGGGAAAAAGACTTCCAAGCTATAATTTTTGACATTCTTTAGGGGCACTCATGCTTTTAGCTTGCTCCACATAAGTCAAAATAACTTGGTATTTTAGAGCCTTAAATTTTAATATTGATAGTTTTAAATAATCCTCTTCCTGAAAACTGTGTTGAATATTTCTATTTCTTTTATCATTATCTGCCTTGTAGCAGTCTTTCAAAGAGACTTTCATAAAGTCACAACTTTTCAAATCCATTTTAATCTCTTGCATCTGTGGATTTCATTATTGATTGTATTTTTAATTCAATTCAAATTAAATTTTATTTTAAAATGTCCTTTTTATTTCAAGAGAAGTTTGTTGTTTATAGTTACTTTTTTTTATATAGTTACTTTTCTTAAAGCAATTTTGAGTTGTCAACCTAACTGAGCCAAATAGGTTATTGTGAGAAAAATTTTTCTCTGTATCTTTCCTTCTCTTTTGCATGTAGGTAGGACTCAAGAAAGTCAAAACATCAAAGTATGTTTGCCATTTTTTTTTAGGAATCTCATATGGCTTTCTTTTTCTGAAACTTCTGTCAACGTCCAAGTGGGTGGTACTCTCCTCTCACATTGCCTTCTTACTGGTAGGATTTGCTTATGTTTCATTTACACTACTTGACTTAAAACAACAATGACTTTTTACTTCTGGGATATCTGGATGGTTCTCTGTTCATGTGATATTGGCTAGGGTTCCTCATGTGGGTTTGTTTACTTGGTGGATGGTCTAGCTTGCAAGGCCCAAGAAGGCCTCTGTCACATGTCTGGGGCTTCAGTATTGACTGTTGTTTGGGTGACTGTGTCACCTTCCATGTGGCCTCTCTGTCCAAGTAGTGTCTATTGAATTCTAGGTTTCTAACTGGCACAGCATTATTTCTACTACATTCTATTGATCGAAGCAAGTCAGTAAGGTGATGGAAATAGACTCCATCTCTGGATGAGAGGAACAGCAAGTGAAATTCTAGTGTAGTCTAGATACAAGTCTCTCATCAGATCTATGATTTACAATTTTTTTGAGGGGGGGAGAGGACAATGGCTTCTTAGGTATGACAGCAAAAGCACAAGCAACAAAAGAAAAACTTAGATATATTAGGCTTTATCAAGTTAAAAAACTTTGATGCATCAAAGGACACTATCAAGAGAGTGAAAAGTCAGGATGGGAGAAAATATTTGCAAATCACATGCCTGATAAGGGACTTTTAAATCTAGAATATATAAAGAACTCTTACAACTTAACAAAAGACAACCTGATTAAAAATGGGCAAAGGACTTGAATACACATTCTCCAAGGGTAATACACAATGACCAATACCACATGAGAAGGTGCTCAAGATCATTAGTCATTAAGGAAAATGCAAATCAAAAGCACAATAAAATACCACTTCACATACCACATAACAACTGTTGGTTGTATGAAAAATTGGAAACCTCATGTATTACTAGTGCAAATGTAAAATGGCACAACTGCTATGGAAAACAGTTAAAATGTTAAAAATAGAATTACTATATGACCCAGCAATTCCACTTTCACTTATATACCGAAAGGAATTGCAAACAGGTGTAGAAACAAAAACTTGTATGCAAATGTTAATAGCAGAACTGTTTACAAGAGCCAGAAGGGGAAACAACCCAAATGTCCCTCAGCTGATTAATGGTAGTGGTATATCCATATAACGGAATATTATTCAGCCCTAAATAACGGTACAGTCTAATGATATTAGAAATAAAAGCCCCCAAATTAGAAAAAACTCATTTTTACTAACTGAGGTGTCTATTAACCGACATAAGGACAACACAATATCCTAGATTCAGTTTGTTTAGTAAAACCAGCTGTATATGTAATTTTGGGGGAAGAATATGACCTCATGATAGGGATTGCTAATTGCTTTCCAGTAGTTACTCACTCTTTGCTCTATTTAGAACCAGAACTCCCTGTTTTAGCTGCATTTGGACTACCCAACTAGAGACTACATTTTCCAGTCCTCTTTTGGCTTAGAATGACCTATCATTATATTGTGGTTAATGGGATATGAGCAAATATTACATAAGAGATATTTCTATCTTGTTTGAATGACTTGATTTGGGGTTTCTGTGAAGCCTCAGTTTAACCTATTTTCGAATAAAACACAAACCCTGTTTGACATCTGGGCTATTGAAGCTTGTCATTCATACATATACCCAGACAAAATAAGTAAGAAATAAAAAGACAACATAGTAAAGGAGAGCTAAAAGAAAATAATAATTTTTATTTAAGACATTCAAGACTTTTAAAAGCTAAAGGAACTATGTGTTAATATATTTTCTTATTAGTGTGGAAAAGAGATATATGAGATTTTAAGGAAAGATATACTTTTTGTGATCCTGAACTCAGAGAAGAATTTATTGAGGATTTTTTGGTAATTGTTGAAATGTCTATATCAAAACTATATCTTTAATATAAATTTTATAGAAATGAATTTTGCATAAATAATTTAATATATCATTTTATGATTGATAATATGTCCTCAGTGTATAGCTTTCTGATGAGCTGGCCTAATTCAGGATAACACAAGCTAAAGTAACCACCAGGAGGAGGAAATATTTCTTAGATCAGTGTTTCCAACTGGTTTCTCTAGATGGCAGGACAGAGGAGGTGCTCTACAAAGGTTGATTTGGATTTGGTTTAAATATTTAAAAAATGTTCTAATGACTGTTTAAAAACTAGCGCTATAAAAATTTTCCTGCCATCTTTGTTTTAGTGAAGAGAATTCTGAGGGTGCAGAGTGAGCTACTATAAACTGCTACCATTTGAGATTTATTTCCTGTGTGATTTAAGATTGGATCAATATTGTGTAACCAAAACAAAATACAAAAGCAAATTGAATCCTGAAGCTGGTGTACCTACAACTGACAACTATAACCACCAATGTAAAATCTTTGGGGTTCAACAGAACAACTTCACTTTATATAAATTTGAACTAAACTGAATTTATACACATAAAATGCTACTTTATAGAGTTGAATGCAGCATTTTATTTGACAGAGGGTTACATTACTAAAATAATACTCGAAATCCACTTACTTAGATTTCTGCTGTAGAATATCAGTAGTTTCTACTAGGCTTTGGACAGAAACCATTGGACAGATAATTCCCTATTGAGATGGATAGTCAGTGTCTGACAGGAAGGCACTCTCTGCTGTTGACTGAAAGAAGATCAATATATTCTAGATGCCAGGAGCATAGACAGTGAAGATGCTGATAGGAGCCTAATTTGTATTCCAAGGTTAGGTGAGTGCCATCCAACTTTGTCTGCACTTGGGCACTGGAGGTAGGACAAGAATCTTCTTGACATTAGCTCTGGATCTATTCAACTGCTTAACAGAACCTTGATTAAGCCTGAGAGTTTTGTGCCTTAAAGATAGAAGAATATCCTTGCCTGGATACTTTTGAGGGCACAGATGATTAAACAGACATATTTATCGCTGCAAAACTTTAACGTTGATCAATAAATAACTTTTTTTTGTGGGATTGTATCTTGATTTTTTCTCTAAAAGTATGTCTATGCAGACCAGCAGTATTACCATTACCTAGGAGCTTATTAGAAATGCAGAATTTCAGGCATCACCTCAGACCTATTGATCAGAATTTATATTTTAAAAAGATTCCCGGGTCATTCATAAGCATATTAAAATTTGAGAACCACTGCATTAGATGTTAGTAGCCAAAGAAAGTCTGAAACAATTCATTGAGTTAATTTGTTGAATAGAAATTTCAGAAATATCTATTTGGATGACCCAAATATTCACAATTTTGGTTTTATTATCAATATTTGAGTACTTTCCCATCAATATCTGCCTAATAGTTAAAGCTGCTTTTATAAATGCATCACTACTACAAAACAAATATTGTGACTGTTGGAAGAAATAATCTTCAATTTTTCCAGGATTCCATGAGTCTTATTCAGTGCTTAAAATTTCACTAAGTCAGGTCTATTAATTTGCTTTTAACTTTTGTTTTTCTATTTTTATTTTTTATTCATCTGTTAATTTTACTTTTTCTTTAAAAATTTTCTCCAATTTTTATTTTTAATCCAGGTGCTAGTTTTCATAGAAACTATGGACTTTTACAAGGCTTTAGAATGATCTCCTTGTGACATGGAAAGGAAATAGACATGTAAAATGACTTTAAAAACATTCAGAAAATACTAAAAATTTTGACACTTATACTCTTGCCAGTATGCCAGATCCACTCCAGAAGATTCATTAACAACAAGCCAAGATGACAAAGTTGAAGGAGGTGACAGTTTTAAACAAGCATGTATTTAAAAAACTTTCTAAAACATTTTTTTTTTGTCTATAGATCCTAATTTACAAAATGAAGTTTTGAAAATCTTAGCTATGGTTCTAAGTTTCTTTTTCCAGTTGATTTTAGAGGATTTCATTTCCAGAATCTTTTTTTTTTTTAAGATTTTATTTATTTGACAGGGAGAGACAAAGCAAGAGAAGGAACACAAGCAGAGGAAGTGGGAGAGGAAGAAGCAGGCTTCCCGCTGAGCAGGGAGCCCTATGTGGGGCTCAGTCCCAGGACCCTGGGATCATGACCTGAGCCGAAGGCAGATGCTTAATGACTGAGCCACCCAGGTGCCCCTCATTTCCAGAATCTTTGCTTTTCTGTATCCAAGAATACAATCAATTACGGAATTTCGTTATTGGAGTTTTCAAAATTTCAGTCGGGTTTAGTGTACCTTGTTCTGAATTGCATGTGGTATTGGAACGTCAGCCAATATTCTTGCCAGTTGTATTAACTATCATGACATAACCTTGATGATGTTCAGTTTGCCAGTAATTTTGAACCATCAGTCACTTACATGTCACATCATTAAAACAAAAAGTTTTCAAAATACTTCAGCATACTTTATCTTATTTAGTCTTTACTGTAATTCTGTGTGGTAGCTTTTATTCATTTAATTAAAAAAAAAGATTTATTTATTTATTTTAGAGAGAGGTAAAGAGCGTGAGCAGGAGGGGCAGAGAGAGAACACATGAGAGAATCTCAAGCAGACTCTCTGCTGAGCATGGAGCCAGACAACGCAGGGCTGAATCCCACCACCATGAGCTCATGACCTGAGCCCAAACCAAGAGTCGGGTGCTTGACTGACTGGGCCACCCAGGTGCCCACTGTGTGGTAGCTTTTATTATCTCCATTATAGGAATTTAAAGAATCCAACTTAGGATGATTAATTATACTGATCACAGAGAATAAAGAACAGAGGCTTGAATCCAGGTTACCTGACTTCTAATTCAGTTCTTTCTCCACCACACAATTTTTCTTTGCTTCCTGTTGATTTTGTTTATATCAGAATTTCCTTAAATAGTATGCTATCCAGAATATAGGAATCAGTTATGTATAATTCAAAGAAATTGATCTTTTACTCTAAACTTCATCTATTCTTTTCCCTAATGCTAACCACAAAGAATGCTTTACTAAGTTTAAAGTTTTCTCTTCCAATTCAATTATAATTTGCCCTTCAATTTAATAATTCTAAGATATTAAAATAAGCAGAATGTGTAACCCTTTATGATTTTTTTAATGGATTCCTACTTGAAGAAAAATGAGGTAGCACTCATTTCAGATTTATTACCATTTTAAAAATCAAATTTCCCCTTAGTTACAGGGAAATTCAGGAAAATAGATAATAAATAATGGCTATCTGTAGCACTTGAAAGCCTTTATTAATAAGCGATGTCAAACCATCTAATGCTTTTCCTCAGAGTTATTTATTCACCAAAACTTTATGGATTTCTACTTGTTATGTTGCTTCTAAAATGTGGATAGGATTCTCATATTCAGGGAAATATTCTTTTCTTTGTTGAGTTCATTTAAGGATAAGCTAAGTTTAGTTATCATTTTCTTGTGAGACTTGAGCTTTGAAACTTGTAGTTATCATAAAATAATCATCTCTATGGTTTCTGACTGCCCTGTTGCTTTTTATTATTGCTCATTTCTTTTCACTGCAGACTTACTCTTAATACTGACTAGTATCTAGGCTAATTGTTTATCATAAATTGATTCTTCTCAACTGTGGTATTTGTGTGCAGTTCAAGAACAATACAGACTATCTTCTAAGGGTCTAATATTATTTTCCTTCCCTTGGGATGTTAACTAATGTTTATAGTTTTTATTCATTCTAAAATAAATGGCCACCACATTTAGGATTATTTTCAGCCTAAACTTTGCACCCTCTCTGTTTGTCTTCAGGATATCTCCATCTAAATGTCCTCAACTGTGGTTTTGTAAGTTGAAAATAGAGTTCCTCTTCCTAACTAAATAGGTAACCTTTCTAACTGCCCAGGATCAACTTTGTTGTGAATATGTACTGCTTTCCTTCTTTAGCATCCTTCATTCAGTTAGTTACTTACTCCTGTGGACTGAATGTTTGTGCTTCCCCAAAATTAATGTGTTGAAGCTCTAATCCCCAATGTGGTAGTATTTGGAGGTGGGGCCTTTGGGAGGTAACCCTCATGGATTGAGCCCTTGTGAATGGGAGTAGTGCTTTTATAAGAAGAGATACCAGAGAGATAATTTCTCAGCCATGTGAGGATACAGCAAGAAGGAGGGCATGTATAAGCCAGGAAGTGGGCTCTCATCAGAACCTGACCATGGACCCTGATCTTGGACTTCCAGTCTTCAGAACTCTGAGAAATAAATTGTTGTTGTTTAAGCCACTCAGTCTATAGTATTTATCATAGCAGCCAGAACTGATCGAAATACCAAACCTTGGAGTCATGGGCTAAATTGTGTTCCCTTCCCAAGTTCGTATGTTGAAGTCCTAACCCTGGGTACTGCAGAATGTGGTTATATTTAAAGATATACTCCTTAAGAAGAGGTAATTAAGGTTAGATGAGCTCACTAGGGTGGGCCTTAATCTAATATGACTGGTGTCTTATAAGAAGAGGAAGTTAGGACACAGGCACATACAGAGGGACATCTATGTGAAGACAGGGAGAAGATGACCATCTACAACCAAGGCGAGGCCCTCAGAAGAAGCTAACGCTGCTTATACCTTGATCTTGGACTTCTAGCGTCCGTAACTGTGAGGAAATAAATTTCTGTTGTTCAAACCACCCAGTCTGTGTACTCTGTTATGGCAGTCATAGGAAACTAGTACACTTTGGCAGTTCTCTGCAATGTCTCTTGAATTTTGGCCAGTTGAAGAGTACATGTTGTTTCCTTATTGTCACTTTATTTATATATATATTATTCTTTTTTTCTAAAACAGCATTGCATTTTCCATACTTTGGCTGAATTTGGAGAAGTAGCAATTATTTTGAAAAAAGAATTTCCATTTGTCCTTTATTTCTCAACTTAGAGGTAACTTCCTTAAGGAGGCATGCCCTATGCCCATATTTTGGTCTCCTTTGCACTTAGTGCTTGTCCCAGCTACAGCACTCTTTTTATATTGTACAATGCCAGATTTTTTTGTTTTGTTTTGTTTCAAGTTTTTATTTAAATTCTAGTTTGTTAACATGTAGTGTAATATTGGTTTCAGTAGCAAAAAATGAATACTGGTTTCAGGAGTAGAATTTAGTGATTCATCACTTACGTATAACACCCAGTGCTCAGCACAAGTGCCCTCCTTAATGCCCATCACTCAATTACCCCAACCCCCTACCCACCTCCCCTGCAGCATTCGTTAGTTTGTTCCCTATATTTAAGAGTCTCTATGGTTTGCCTCCCACCTCTCTCTCTCTTTTTTTCCCCTTCCACTATGTTCATCTGTTTTGTTTTTTAAATTCCACATAGGAATGAAATCATATGGTATTTTTCTTTCTCTGACTGACTTATTTGGCTTAACATAATATACTCTAGCTCCATACACGTAGTTGCAAAGGAGACTATTTCATTCTTTTTTCTTTAAAGATTATTTATTTAAGAGAGAGAGAGCGAGAGCAGGAGGAGGGACAGAGGGAGAGGGAGACAAGCAGATGCTGAGTGGGGACCCTGATGACATGGGGCTTGATCCTAGGACCCTGAGATCATACCTGAGCCAAAATCAAGAGTCAGATGCTTATCCAACTGAGCCACCCAGGTGCCCCAAGATTTCGTTCTTTTTCATGGCTGGGTAATATTCCATTGTATGTATATACCACATCCTCATTATCCATTTATCAGTTGATGGACATTTGGGCTTTTTCCATAATTTGGCTATTGTTGATAATGCTGCTATAAACATCGGGGTGCATGTGCCCCTTCAAATCACCAACTACAACACTTTGTTGTACTATGTTACAGTTGTACATTTTGATACTTTTCTCCCCCACCTGCTGGATTATAGATGCCTAAGGCCAGGAACTAATTCCTGAAGGTTATTATATTCCTATCACCTACCATAGTGCCTGGCACAAAGAATGTGCTCAATAAATATTTATGAATAAATTACTTTGCATTTTGCTGCAGTGACAAGCAATCCCCAAATATCAAGGTCTTAAAACAACAGAATGTCTCGCTTAGAATATTGTTCACTGTAGTTCTTCTCCAGGTTCTGCTCTGTGTCATCTTTATTCCTGGGTCCAGTTAATGGAGTAGCCACCATTTGGAGTATTGTCTGTCACTGTGTAGAGGTGAGGGGAGAACTTGGTAGTCCTGTAGTAGCTAATAAATTTTCACAGATAGCACTTCTCACATTTCATTCATCAGAGCAAGTTCTGGGCCACATATGATATCAGTGTGGGGAAGCAATTACAATCCTACCATGTGCCAGAAAGAGAAAAAGCCAGAGATATTTGTGAATAGCACTAGTATATGAAAAACTTCTAGATTGGCATGTGCTATATTGTTTTATTTATGATTTTGTCTTTTTACTTTAATGTTTTTCTGCTATCTTTACCTTAGTGTGCATGGATTTTGCTAAAATACTACATTTGAATGTGTATTTTTGTCATATTTAATCTGGATCTTATGATCCATCAGAAACTGTTCCAGTTTTTCTTTTATATTTTGAACCTTATCTTCTTGGGGGTCTATATAATCTACTTCTTATAGCATATGATATTACTTTATAGCATTTGACCATACTTGTGCACCATGACCATGGATAGAACATTATAACTTTTCTGCTTCTCAGTTTCCTATTCTGTAAAATGATACACAATCTCAAGTTCCTTCTAGCTTTTTAATTCACATATATGTTAAGTATATATTATTAGTGACTATGTTATTGGTGGATTTATTCTTTATTTGGTTGGTGTAGAAGTCCATGGTTGTTGGTTTACTAGTAGTAACTGCTTCATATTTCAGTGTAAACATTTTATAGGGGAGTCTCATGTGTATGATCTTAATTAGAGACTGGTTTTTCTGTCACAACATAGTTTCTCCCCATGTAGATGACTCTCATGTTACTGATCAGAGCCACTTGAGCATATCCTGGGCTTGCTTTTCTTTTCTTTTTTCTTAAAAATTTTATCCATTTATTTATTTATTTATTTATTTATTTATTTATTTGGAGAGCATAAGTAGGGGGAGGGGCAGAGGGAGAGGGAGAGAGATAATCTCAAGCAGACTCCCTGCTGAGTGCAGAGCCCATCATGGGGCTTGACCCCACGACCCTGACATCATGACCTGAGCTCAAATCAAGAGTCCAATGCCCAACCTGCTGAGCCACCCAGGCGCCCCATATTCTGGACTTTCTAAGGAAGCCAGGGCATTAAGAATCCATAGTGAAAAAAAATCAGTATGTTTGATTATGTATACATTTAAAATTGTGGTAAAAATTAACAAAAATATTCAAATCAAATGACATTTTGGGGAAAATATTTGCACATAAAAATATACAAAGAATTTATATAATTATTATACACAGAGATCCCATAAACTATTAAGAAAAAAGAAAGTCTATACAGGCACATACCCACACAGCCAAATGAACATATGAAAAGACACTGACATGGGTACTGGGGTGGCTCAGTCGGTTAAGAGTCGGACTCTTGGTTTTGGCTCAGGTTTTGATCTCAGGATAGTGAGATAGAGCCCCGTGTCAGGCTCTGCATCGGTATGGGGTCTGCTTGAGATTTTCTCCCTTTCCTTCTCCTTTTCCCTCTGCCCCTCTCCCTGCACGTGCATACTCTTGCTCTCAAATAAATGAATAAAAAGAAAGAAACAAGAAAAGATGCTGACAAGAGCGGGGGAAATGGGTACTTCTATACACTGTTGGTCAAGCGTAGAATGGTAGAATCCTTTTGGGTAAGATGATACAACCCTTCGTGGCACGTATTTTAAAATTGACTATGGACTCTGAGAAACAAACTGAGGGTTCTAGAGGGGAGGTCGGTGGGGGGATGGGTTAGCCTGGTGATGGGTATTAAGGAGGGCACATACTGCATGGAGCACTGGGTGTTATTCGAAAACAATGAATCATGGAACACTACATCAAAAGCTAATGATGTAATGTATGGTGATTAACATAACATAATAAAATTTAAAAAAATTTAAATGTTTATATATTTTAACCCAGCCACCCCAGTTCTTAGAATCTATCTTCTAGAAAGGATAGGGATGCTTAATGAAGCGTTGTTTGCAAAAGCAAAAAAATTGGAAGAACTTAAAGATCTCTTAAGGGAAAGTATATCCATAAAATGGAATAGTATGCATATATTAGAAGAATAAGGGAATAGTAACAAAACAACAGCTAAGATTTATTAAGTACTTAGAATGTTCTAGACAAAATCCTAAATATTCTTTTAAGGGTAGATTTATAAATATGAGGGGTACTCATCACAAGTGCATCCTTAATCCCCATCACCTATTTAATCTGTTGCACCACCCACCTCCCTTCTGGTAACTGTTTGTTTTCTATAGTTAAGAGTCTGTTTTTTGGTTTGCCTCTCTCTCTTTGTCCCTTTGCTTGTTTGTTTTGTTTCTTAAATTCCACATATGAGTGAAATGATATGGTATTTGTCTTTCTCTGACTTATTTTCCTTAGCATAATACTGTCTAGCTCCATCCATGTCACTGCAAATGCCAAGATTTCATTCTTTTTTATGGCTGAGTAATATTGCATTATATTTATATATATGCATGTGCATATATATACCACATCTTCTTCATCCATTCTTCAGTCATTGGACACTTGGGCTGTTTCCATAATTTGACTATTGTAGATAATGCTGTTGTAAACATAGGGGGTGCATGTATCCCTTGTTGCAATGCATGCCGGGTGTTGTATGGAGTGTTGAATTACTATATTGTACACCTGAAACTAATATTACACTGTATGTTAAGTACCTGGAATTTAAATAAAAACTTAAAAAATATGAAGGGTAATGTATACCTGATATAGTGAGTGAAAAAGGTTTCTGATCAATATGAAAATAAATGTGAGTAAATAAATGCAAGTATAAATATATTATTGTAAAGATCCAGATACTTACATTTCTATATATAGCTATATGTAGATATATCGATACAAACATATTTGTATGAATGTAGGAAAAGGTGGGAAGGCTACACTCCAAAGTGTTAACAGTAGTTAACTTTAGGGATTGGATTAGATAGGGGATGCTTTTATTTCTTATATAATCATAAAATTATTAGATTGTGGGTAATTTTTACTGTTTTTTCCTGCTTTTCAAATAAAAGTTAAATAAAACATGTTGGTGGTGATGGTGCAGGAATAGTAGTGCTCTGCTTCGTCATATTAAATGTGGCTTGATCTGTTAATACAGTTTTTGGTGGAAAATCTTGGGAGAAGAACACCACCAGTTTTGTAGTTCGTCATAGAAAACTAGATATTTCATTAAATGGGGAGCCTTAACTCTATCAATAATTTATAAGAATACATTTTAAACATAGAAAATAATTATTCCCTTGTTTGGATCAGAAGCTGCCAGGGAAAGGGAGATTTTGGTAGTTACAGTTGGGGAGGAGAAGGATGGAGAGGTACATTTTGAGAAAGCAGGTGTGGATGAGGTGGCAGTTTGGATTACTGTAGTGTCACATGACCTCTTGATCCCTAAGGAATGGGATGAAGCAAGAGAGGGTAAAAGTTGTTTGATTACTTTGCATATTTGCCTTTGGTTCTTCTATTTGCTGTTTTGCCATGAAAATAACTTCCAGACTCAAGATTGACTGAGTTTAAGTGTTAGGTCTGCTCTGGAAGGAGCAAAATTTTATCAGTGGTTCTGCTACCCTCATGCAGCTTCTCCTTAATGACTCTCTCCTTTCCTTTCTTCCACTGCCCTGGAGAAGAGAAGACAGAGCTTGCACAGGAAAGGAGAAAAGGATCAAGACTATTTTTGAAGCATTTACTGCTATAAAGTAGTTCAACAGAAGGGTTGGTTGCTTCCAGGTACCCCACGTCTACCACACTCCTGTTATTTTTACATGGCCGCCCTACATCTCTCCAGATTTCAGGTCAGATGTCCTGTGACTTTAGTTCTCTGATGAGTTCACAAAAAGTCATTAATTTTCTGTCTGTCCGGCTTTCTTCTTTTGCAAATATGAGAGCTACAGTTTCAAGCTGTAGCTACAAGTAAGTGACAAGATTTTAAGTAATTAAGTTACTAAGGCAATGCAGGTAACTTGAATGATGATAAAAATTAAAGAAAACTTGGCAGAAATCTAAAGGATATAAGTTTAGAAAGGATGTATGAACAATATAACTAAGAAAATAACATGTCAAAAAAACTTAGCAGTTTTTCAAAAATGATTTCTAATTATTTGTAAATACTCATTGAGCATTTACTAAGTGTAATGTATCTTATTAAGTGCTTGCTTAACTTTTAAAATGGAATCTTTTCAGCACCACTCTTAGTTCTCTTATTACTCCCATTATTAGGAAACTGAGGCACAGAGAGTTTGGTTGACTTGCTGAAGGTCATACAATTATTCAGTTTTGGAACTGGGACTCTAATTCAGGAAGTCTGAATCCCCAGTCTGTCTTCATATAATAAATAAAATGAGGCTACCATTTTTTCAGATATTAAAAGGAAACCAGTTGAACAAAGAAAGAACATGCTGTAAGAAATAGTTCAATAGCAGAAGATACTATAACAGTAAATGAAAGGAGAAATATTCTCAGATTGAAAGGAAGGAAAGAAAAGGAAAGCCTGTGAGGATTTTAGAGCATCCTGACCATGGCAGCATGTCTGACCCAGACAGACAGTTCTAAGAATTGCTTGGAACTGTATTTAAGGTCCATAGGAATAAAACTGTCCATCTTATCTTACTTTTCTTGTATATACCCTCAGACTCCTCTCTATTATTCAATGGCAGCTCCAGCTCTTGAACTCTGAAAATTCCACTGAAAGTGTTGAAAAAAAGATTCTTTTTTATTTTAAATTGTATCTTCCCACTGTTTGTAGGTGTTATGTGCATTACATTTCTAAAGAATCATTCTTTTTGCCTGAGGAATAAGGCAGTTTAAAAATAACTAGTGTTGTGATTAGAAAAGTCTTTGTATAAGGATACCTGAAAGAAAGTGTGCACAGGTACCTGTATAACAGATGATGGGTGATAGCTTTCTTTTTTCTTTTTTCAGATTTCTTCCTAATAAAAAAAATACCCACCCACCCCTCCAGCAATCACCCATCTGTTCTCTGTATCTATGAGTATGGGTTTTGATTTGTTTTATTTGTTTTGTTTTTTAGATACCACATGTAACATGTAAGTAAAATTATGCAGTATTTGTTTTTCTCTGTCTGACTTATTTCACTTATCATATTACCCTTGAAGTCAATTGGTGTGGTCACAAGTGGCAAGATTCCATTCTTTTCTATGGCTGACTAGTATTCTTGTGTGTGTGTGTGTGTGTATGTATGTATATATCTCTCTATATATGTTTATACATATCTATGTATATATGTATATATAGATAGATGTATATAGATATATATATATCACATCTTCTTTATCCATTCATCCATCAGTGGACACTTAGGTTGTTTGCATATCTTGGCTATTGTAAATAATGCTGCAATGAATACATGGGTGCATACATCTCATAGCAGTGGTGATAGTGGACATCCCTGCCGTGTTTCTGACCTTAGGGGGAAAGCTCTCAGGAAACAAACTGAGCGTTGCTGGAGTGGTGGGGGGTGGGAGGGATGGGGTGACTGGGTGATAGACATTGGGGAGGGTATGTGCTATGGTGAGCGCTGTGAATTGTGTAAGACTGATGAATCACAGACCTGTACCTCTGAAACAAATGTATGCTATCAGTTAGTGTTTTTGTTTTCTTCAGATAGGTGGATACTCAGTAGTGGAACTGCTGGATCATATGGTATTTCTATAATTTCTAAGTTTTTGAGGAGCCTCCCTACTGTTTTCTAGAGTGGCTGCACCAATTTATATTCCCACCAATAGTGCATGAAGGTTCCATTTTTCCTACAGCCTCACCAGCACTTGTTGTTTCTTGTGTTTTTTATACCAGCCATTCTGACTCGTGTGAGGTGGTATCTCATTGTGGTTTTGATTTGCATTTCTCTGATGATTAGTGATGTTGCAAATCTTTTTCATGTGTATGTTGGTCATCTCTATATCTTCTTTGGCAGAAAAATGTCTATTCAGATCTGTCCATTAAAAAAAAAAGATTTATTTATTTGAGAGAGAGAGGGAGAGAGCAGGGAGGGGCAGAGGTAGAGAATAATCTCCAGCAGACTCCTCGCTGAGTGCAGAGCCCGATGTGGGGCTCAATTTCATGATCCTGAGGTCATGAATTGAGCTGAAATCAAGTCAGACGCTTAACCGATGAAGCCACCCTGGCACCCCTTCTGCCCATTTTTAATTGGATTTTTTTTTGTTACTGAAATATGAGTTCTTTATATATTTTAGATATTAAACTCTTATTAGAGACATGATTTACAAATATCTTTTCTCATTCAGTAGGTTGCTTTTTTGCTTTGTTGATTTTGTTGTTATTGTGTGTGCAGAAGCTTTTTAGTTTGATTTAGTCCAGTTTGTTTTTGCTTTTTTTCCCTTGCCTTTAGAGTCAGATCAACAAACCTTTACTAAGACTGATGTTTAGTCTAGTCAGAAGAAACCTAGAAACTAGGTTTCTTCTGAGTTTTATGCTTTCAGGTCTTATGTTCAAGTCTTTAATTCATTTTGAATTAATTTTTGTGTATGGTGGAAGATAGTGGTCCAGTTTCATTTTTTTTTGTGCTTGTGGCTGTCCAGTTTTCCCGACAGTTGAAGAGACTGTCCTTTCTCCACTGTATATTCTTGCCTCTTTTGTTGTAAAGTAATTGAACATATATGTGTGGGTTTATTTTTGGGCTCTCTATTCTGTTCCATTGATTTATGTATCTGCTTTTTTTTATTATGTTATGTTAATCACCATACATTATATCATTAGTTTTTGATGTAGTGTTCCATGATTCATTGTTTGTGTATAACACCCAGTGCTCCATTCAATACGTGTCCTCCTTAATACCCAACACCAGGCTAACCCATCCCCCCACCGACCTCCCCTCTAGAACCCTCAGTTTGTTTCTCAGAGTCCATAGTCTCATGGTTCGTCTCCCACTCTGATTTCCCCTCCTTCATTTTCCCCTTCCTACTGTCTTCTTCTTTTTTAAAATCATATAATGTATTATTTGTTTCAGAGGTACAGGTCTGTGATTCATCAGTCTTACACAATTCACAACGCTCACCATAGCACATACCCTCCCCAATGTCTATCACCCAGTCAACCCATCCCTCCCACCCACCATCACTCCAGCAACGCTCAGTTTGTTTCCTGAGAGCTTTCCCCCTAAGGTCAGAAACACGGCAGGGATGTCCACTATCACCACTGCTATTCAACATAGTACTAGAAGTCCTAGCCACAGCAATCAGACAACAAAAAGAAATCAAAGGCATCTGAATCGGCAAAGAAGTCAAACTCTCACTCTTTGCAGATGATATGATACTTTATGTGGAAAACCCAAAAGACTCCACCCCAAAACTGCTAGAACTCATACAGGAATTCAGTCAAGTGGCAGGATAGAAACTCAATGCACAGAAATCAGTGGCATTCCTATACACCAACAACAAGACAGAAGAAAGAGAAATAAAGGAGTCAATCCCATTTACAATTGCACCCAAAACCATAAGATACCTAGGAATAAATCTAACCAAAGAGGCAAAGAATCTGTACTCAGAAAACTCTAAAATACTCATGAAAGAAATTGAGGAAGACACAAAGAAATGGAAAAACATTCCATGCTCATGGATTGGAAGAACAAATATTGTGAAGATGTTAATACTACCTAGAGCAATCTACACATTCAATGCAATCCCCATCAAAATACCATCCACTTTTTTCAAAGAAATGGAACAAATAATCTTAAAATTTGTATGGAACCAGAAAAGACCCCAAATAGCCAGAGGAATGTTGAAAAAGAAAAGCAAAGCTGGTGGCATCACAATTCTGGACTTCAAGCTCTATTAAAAAGCTATAATCATCAAGACAGTATGGTACTTGGCACAAAAACAGACACATAGGTCAATGGAACAGAATAGAGAGCCCAGATATGTATCTGTTTTTATGCATTTTTTAAAAAAATGGCATCCACCATTGCCTTTATCTCCAGGGAGAGTTTCAACTGTTCCTTCCTCCTTTGGCAGATGTTTTTTTTTTTTTATTTTTGAGTATTTATTTTTTTTAAGATTTTATTTATTTATTTGACAGAGAGACACAGTGAGAGAGGGAACACAAGCAGGGGGAGTGGGAGAGGGAGAAGCAGGCTTCCTGCAGAGCAGGGAGCCTGATGCGGGGCTCGATCCCAGGACCCTGGGATCATGACCTGAGCCCAAGGTGGACGCCTAACAACTGAGCCACCCAGGCACCCCTGGCAGATGTTTTTAGATTAGCAAAGAAATTGCCTTCACATATAGTCTAGGCACTTTTCAAATGCTGTTTTTTAAGCTGGGTCTCTGGGCAAGTGAGACTGTACGTGAGCCCTTTAAAAGGGGAATCTGTTTCCTGCAGCACATTGGGTCACTTGGAAGTCTACCCCATTGTTTTTCTAAGCCAGACGTTTTGGGGGGCTCATTTTTTTCCCTTTTGCAGATCCTAGGGGTTGGGTGCCTGATGTGGGGCACCAACCCCTTCCTCCTCCAAGAGAAGCACCAGGCTAATGAGATCCCTCCCTGTTGTGTCAACATGCCAGGGGTGGGGTTTTGGCGAGATCATGTTTCTGCCTCTCCACCTGTCTTGATGTGTGTGTGTGTGTGTGTTTTAAAATCCTTTATTGTGGAGGTCAGTTCATCTAGTTTTTTTTTTTTTTTTAAGATTTTATTTATTTATTTGACACAGAGAGAGAGACAGCTAGAGAGGTAACACAAGCAGGGAGAGCGGGAGAAGGAGGAGCAGGCTCCTGCTTGAGCAGGGAGCCCAATGCTGGGCTTGATCCCAGGACCCTGGGATTATGACCTGAGCTGAAGGCAGATGCGTAACAGCTGAGCCACTCAGGCGCCCCATTCATCTAATTTTAAGATCTTTTTCTGAGGGAAATGATCCATATGTAATGTAATTTGGTATGTCTGTGGAAGGAACTGAATTCAGGATCTTCCTAGGCTGCCATCCTGTAGAAGTCTTCTCCATGGGTGACAGTTTTTAACTATGCTTTGGGGGAAACAATTTGTTTGTTTGTTTTTAAAGATTTATTTATTTATTTATTTGAGAGAGAGAATGAGAGAGAGAGCACATGAGAGGGGGGAGGGTCAGAGGGAGAAGCAGACTCCCTGCCGAGCAGGGAGCCCGATGCGGGACTCGATCCAGGGACTCCAGGATCATGACCTGAGCCAAAGGCAGTCGCTTAACCAACTGAGCCACCCAGGCGCCCAACAATTTGTTTTATATAGAAACAAAGTGTAGACAAGAAAACAAAAGGATTATGTTAATGCTAGATATATTTGGCCTGTATTCAAGTATATCTATTGCTAACAAGTTGGATAAAGCCCTAAATTAAAATATATAAAATTTGGGGAATGTACCTGACCATAGGTCCTGTTTCTTGACCTGTTAGTGGTAGTGATGGAGGGAGAAGGAGGCAGACAGGAGTGGGGGAAATATTATTTTCATTTGAAGAATTTTTAACACAAAGTGTAAGAAAATATTCTCCTTACTGTGGATACTGGTTATGCTTAATACATACAATGGGTGATTGTAAAGTGCTTATTTATAAACATCTTATATACTCTTTACACTGAAAGGGTGGGAACATTCAATATGCCTGGTGAGGGAGGATTCGTAGAAATCTTACTGTAAGTCTAGCAATTATAGAGAATCTGTAATATTTTGTAACACCATTCTTTATTTCAAAGTCCAGCCTAGACTTTTAAAATATTTGAGTATTGTTGGATTGTAGCAAAATAACATTTGTTGAAAACAACCCTCTCCCATCCAATCTGAAATGCATTGAGACAGTAGTGTCAGTCCACGTCTGAAATGAAATCTGCTTCTTTAACCTTTTTAGTAGACAAGCAGATCACATCATCAAAAAATATGAGATTGGAAAATCTAGATGGAAGTTTTGCCTTTAAAATGTGTCTTAGGGGTGCCTGGGTGGCTCAGATGGTTAAGCATCTGCCTTTGGCTCAGGTCATGATCCCAGGATCCTGGGATCGAGTCCTGCATCAGGCTCCCTGCTCAGCGGGGAGCCTGCTTCTCCCTCTGCCCCCCCCCCGTCTCTTATGAATAACAAATAAAATCTTAAAAAAAAAATAAAATGTGTCTTAATGTGGAGAGAGAATGGGCTCTCCAGTGACTCTTTACCCTGTCAGCCCAAATAGGGGCTACACACTGGTGTCCCAGCTGGAAGAGCCAAGGGTTACCCAGTGCTTTTTATTTCAACATTAAAGTACTATAGAGAAAAGGGTCTGACTTCCCACCTTTAATATTGCTCAATCATTTCTTTTTACTTCTTGCTTCAGTGAGCACAGTATGTGGTTTTCAGGGGAATTTATTAGAAAGAGAACCCTTCACTATTTTATGGACGGATTCTGGAGAAATCTACAGTCAATGCATGTTTCTAAATTCCTTCACAAGTGCTGTGATTCTCTAAATCTTGGTGAGGACATGGTAAAAAATTGGCTCTTAATTTGTATTTTAATGAGTGACAGAATATTTTGACATTAGCAAATGAAGGGAAATGTTTTATGTAACATCAGTGACTCAAACCATGAGTGTGGTTTTCTATTTTGGCCAATTGTACTGAGCAGATAATCATAATTAAATAGCAAGGCTGTTTGAAGCCCAGGACAATTTTTTGAAATTTTCTGGCTAATAGATCATTTGGCTCAGTCTTATTATTACAGTGGTTATCTGCTTTCTTTGTTAAGAATGCCCCTCCCACTTTTTTTTTCTCTTGCCCAAACTTACACAAATTTTTTTTGCATATGTATTTATGATTTGGAGTCTACAGTCATTTTTGGGTTTTAAGTTTTTGCTTTCCATTTCAGGGCCATTCTCAGCATTTCACCAACATCTTCTAAACTATAGTGAGTAAAGGATGACAAGAAACAAGACAGAGCATGCCCTTCTTAATACCCATCACTGGGCTAGCCCATCCCCCGACCCCCTCCCCTCTAAAACCCTGTTTGTTTCTCAGAGTCCATAGTCTCTCATGGTTCATCTCTCCCTCTGATTTTCCCCCTTTCATTTTTCCCTTCTAATGTCCTCCATGCTATTCCTTATGTTCCACAAATAAATGAAACCATACGATAATTGACTTTCTCTGCTTGACTTATTTCACTTGGCATAATCTCCTCCGGTCCCATCCATGTTGATGTAAAAGTTGGGTATTCATCCTTTCTGATGGCTGAGTAATATTCCATTGTATACATGGACCACATTTTCTTTATCCATTCATCTGTTGAAGGGCACCTCGGCTCTTTCCACAGTTTGGCCATTGCGGACATTGCTGCTATGAACACTGGGGTGCATATGGCCCTTCTTTTCACTACATCTATGTCTTTGGGGTAAATACCAAGTAGTGCAATTGCTGGGTCATAAGGTAGCTCTATTTTTAATTTTCTGAGGCACCTCCACACTGTTTTCCAAAGTGGCTGTACCAACTTGCATTCCCACCAACAGTGTAAGAGGGTTCCCCTTTCTCCACAACCTCTCCAACATTTGTTGTTTCTTGCCTTGTCAATTTTTTCCATTCTAACTGGTGTAAGGTGGTATCTCAGTGTGGTTTTGATTAGAATTTCCCTGGTGGCTAATGCTGATGAACATTTTTTCATGTGTCTATTAGCCATTTGTATGTCTTCTTTGGGGAAGTGTCTGTTCATGTCTTCTGCCCACTTTTTGACTTGATTATTTGTTTTTTGGGTGTTGGGTTTGAGAAGTTCTTTATAGATCTTGGATACCACCCCTTTATCAGTAGTGTCATTTGCAAATATCTTCTCCTATTCTGTGGGTTGCCTCTTTGTTTTGATGACTGTTTCCTTTGCTGTGCAGAAGCTTTTTTTCTTGATGAAGTCCCAAAAGTTCATTTTTGCTTTTGTTTCACTAACCTTTGGAGATGTATCTTGAAAGAAGTTGCTGTGGCCAATGTCAAAGAGATTACTGCCTCTGTTCTCCTCTAGGATTTTGATGGATTCCTGTCTCACATTGAGGTCTTTCATCCATTTTGAGTTTATCTTTGTGTATGGTGTTAGAGAATGGTCGACTAACATAACATAATAAAATAAAATTAAAAAAAAAAAAAGAAGACAGAGAAAGTGTTAGTGTGTTAAGGAAAGGTCCGGTGTGGAGATTGTTGTCTTACAGCATGGTAGAGACATGGTAGATACATGGTAGAGACATGGTAGAGGCCATGTTTCTGGCAACTGTATTCATCACCCACTTGGATTCTGCTTCATAGAGATTCTGATTTAGGGCATATGATATCATCTTTTAGCTGTAAACTTTAAAAAAGTTTACACCAAATGTACCCTTTGATAAATCCTTGAAAATAAATTTATATTCATCCAGGTAATTCTTTAGATCAGAAATTTAAAATTCTGAAGGAGGTGTATGTAACAAACATAAATGAATGAAGGAGATCCTATTTAGACTAATACTGCCTTTAAAATCACTGTGTGAGCATAAAATACACATACATAAATAAAGTGGCCCACTGGCTGGGTGGGTATGACTCTTGTTTTAGATACACTTTATTTTCTGGCAGTAATAATGCTTAACTGGATAATAGAGCTTTCTGTTTCCCAGTCCCTGAGAAACCAACCTCTCAGCTGTAGGCCCCATTTTTAGCTTGGACAAATCTCATCTTATTTAACCAATCTTTCCATAATTTAAGGAAGTTACTGCTTTCTATGGTCTCAGTTGCATAGTAGAAAGTCATTTAATTTAAGTCCTAGGAACCCTGTGGGAAAATCCCAATTGGTTACTGTGCCTGTGGTCTAAATAAGGTGCTGCCTAGCTGCTCCTCACAAGCAGAACCAGTTTTAAGATCTTCACCCACACCACCTTAATTAAATTTGAAAATTTCCTGATTGTTATGGCAAGAAAGGCGATTCAATTCTGCTATTCCTTTTTTTTTTTTAAGATTTTATTTATTTGATAGAGATATAGTGAGAGGGAACACAAGCAGGGGGAGTAGAAGAGGGAGAAGCAGGCTTCCCGTGGAGCAGGGAGCCCGATGCGGGGCTTGATCCCACGATCCTGGGATCATGACCTAAGCTGAAGGCAGACGCTTAACGACTGAGCCACCCAGGCGCCTCTCAATTCTGCTATTCCTAAATATTATTAGAAAAACTCTGCCCTTGGATACAATTCAATTCCTGACTAGGACTGTTGCTGGGAAAACTGACCAAATATGTTATATATCGACTTAAGCATATATTATGAAAACATGATTTATTTGCAGAGAAGTTCTGAAATCTTATGGTATTCATTAAGTATTGCTTCTTTTGTAAAAATTCAAAACCAATAAAACTATTTCAAAAATAGGGTTTGATATTTAACTGCATGTTTGGCAAAATTAATTAATTGGAGGCTTCTCCAGTTCGGGCATGGGCAGTTGTCCAGGAACCTGCAAAGGCTTCATGTTGCAAAATTATTTAAGCACATAATAATTATACCTTTCACCTGTGTAGGACATTATATAGATAATTAACTCTTAATAAGAATTTATTAGGGTGCTTGGGTGGCACAGTCAGTTAAGCATCTGGCTCTGGTTGTGATCTCAGGGTCCTTATCTCAGGGTCATGATATTGAGCCCCATGTCAGGCTCCATGCTCAGTGTGGAGTTTGCATAAGACTCTCTCTGAACCCTCCCCCCTGTGCACACTCTCTCGCTCAGATAAATAAATCTTTTTAAAAAACAGCATTTATTAAGGCAAATTATAAGTACACTGCTTTTCTAGCTATAAATAAGCCTTTTCACTTCCCTTGAGAGCTTATTATTATCCTCTTTATGTGCAAGAGTAAATGGAGGCAAAGTTTGAGTATTACCAGTAGGTCTGTTGACTTCCTGGAGTGATTAGTATATTGTGATGGGATTAATACCTTTGAATAGATTATAACTTTGATATTTATGACTCATCTCCAATAATGCTCAATTCTTTGTTATATCAGCAAAATGGAATCATATGTACATTTACAGTAAAAAGATATCTTCTTTAAGGGCTTTAAAACATGGCGAACCAGTTTTCTGATACACCTTCATTTAGAGGTGACATCTTTACCATCTTTTCTGGAATCAGGGCTCTGTGATTACTTGATTAATAGAATGTAGTGAAAATCACTCTGTGCTGGTCTTTGGCCCAGGCTTTAAGAAGTGACAACTTCCACTTCCTGTCTTTTGGGATGCTTGCTCTTGGAACCCTGCCACCATGCCATGAGGAAGCTTAAGCAGCCAGTGCAGCAACATCGTGGGGCATCCAGTACATCGCAGTAGCTGAACTTCTAGATTATAGCCAGCTCCAACTTGCCTGCCATGAGTGAACCATCCTGAAATTGGATCCTCTAGTCCACAGATTAGCTATTTCAGTTGATCCCTGCCCAAATCACAAATTTTTAAATAAAATTAATGATTATTGGTGTTTTTAAGCCACTAAATTTTGAGGTGGGTTTTTACCTGCTCTAAGAAAATGGCAACATTCCCAGGTCCCTTCTCTTCAGTGCAGCAAAAGCTAAGTGCTACTTTAAATCTCAACCTTTCGGGGCGCCTGGGTGGCTCAGTTGGTTAAGCGACTGCCTTCGGCTCAGGTCATGATCCTGGAGTCCCTGGATCGAGTCCTGCATCGGGCTCCCTCCTCAGCAGGGAGACTGCTTCTCCCTCTGACCCTCCCCCCTCTCATGTGCTCTCTGTCTCTCATTCTCTCTGTCTCAAATAAATAAATAAAAAATCTTTAAAAAAAAAAAAATCTCAACCTTTCATGCTATTGACTTGCAAAGGAAGAAAGTGAACATACCAGGTTTCTGGGAAAAGCTTCCAGTTTTCACTAAATATTGGTGGAACTGTAATTGTTCTAGGATGATGCATTATAGCCTAATTTAATTTACTGAGCATCTACTAAGTGCCAAGCACTGTTGCAACTTCAATGGAGGCAGCTTTGCTATTTCTACTTCTGCTTGAGCTACTGATTCACTATGGGCCATTTGACAGATTATTCTGTACTAATGAATCTCATTTTCTCATCCGTAATATGAGAGGGCTTATATAAATGTTCTCTCAGGTCCTTCAGGTCTAATATAATATTAACTTGTGATTCTAAAACTTAAGCTGCTCCATTTGAAAATCCAAATGTTTATTGTCCCCCCAAAAGACTCCTCTGTTCACCATTGGAATAGTCTACACTTTGTAGAGGGTATTTCATTCCTAAGAAGGGTTGAAAGTAGTTTACTTGGTCTGTACTTGATGTTCTCCAATTGATGACAGTTATCCAACCTAAATTTCAAATCCACAAACAAAAAAGGACCCAGAAACTGAGATGAGGAAACTCTGATGGGCAAGCGAAAATATTTACCTCGTAGGGTTTTTAGAAGGGATGACATGTTAAAGCTTATAGTTCAGGGCCCGACACTGAGCAGACACCCAACAAATGTTTTTATTTTCTGAGAAGCAACCCAGACTAATCTGTTTTTGAAAGTAAAATTTTGGTCATGGAGTTGCATAAGATACTTTCCCTAATTCCACAACAGTTTCTATAGTCCTAAATGCCCTACATTAAAAGGTTGTTATTTAATATAGTGTACTTTTTTTTTGTCTATCTGCTTGTCTGGCTTTTGATTTAAGAATGCAAGCCAGGATATGTGTGATGAAAAATTTATTCTAAGAAAATGCCTGAAGAGATGAACTATGGCATGGCATTTTATAAAATTCATAAGAGGGGTTTGTAGTATTCTCTTATTGGAGAAATCTTAATTAAGAATATATTGTTGTTGGGGCACCTGGATGACTCAGTCAGTTAAGCATCTGCCTTCAGCTCAGGTCATGATCTCAGGGTCCTGGGATTAAGGCTCTCTGCTCAGCAGGGAGTCTGCTTCTTCTTCTCCCTCTGCCTCTCCCCCACTGCTCATACTGCTGGTCTCTCATGAGATTGTAGACAAGATGTCAGCCAATGTTTCAGTCATCTGAAAGTTTGACTGCAGCTGGAGGATATGCTTCCACTGATTCACTCAGGTGCTGCAAGCTGGTGCTATTAGGAAATGTCAGTTCCTTGCCATGCTGATTTCTCCATAGGGCTACTTCAGCATCCTTATGACATGACATTTGACTCTCTAAGAGAGCAAGGAGAAGCAATGTGTTTTATGACCTAGACTTGCAACTCAAACTCTACCCCTTGTACAATATCTTATTAGTCACACAGGTCAGTCCTATTCATTTTGGGAGGGAACACCCAAGGACTAGATAACTAGGAAGTAAGAATCATTGTGGACCCTGTTGGATGATAGTTACCATGTCAAAGTTTTAGCTTAGTCTCTTTCCTCTTATCACTATGCATATTTTCCATGGATAAACCCATCCACATACCACCACATACTTTACATACCATCTTTAAGCCCATTACCCCCAAATATATAAATAATCCCAGATTTCTCTTCTGTTCTTCAGACTTCACTGCATATTACCTACTGGGCATTCATTTTACCCAACTGATATTTACTGAGTAATCACTAGGAACCAAGCCTCCAACTAGTCTGGGTAAACCAGACAGACCTCCTGCCCTCGGGGAGATTACAGTTTGGTGAAGCAGGAGGAAAATAAACAAGTAAGTAAAGACTGCAGTTTGTGGTTAATATAATCAAAGCAATATACTGCTGTGATAAGAGTGGGAGTGTATTGTAGGAGAGGAGAAGAGAGAGTTAGCTATTATAGATGCAGTGGAAAAAGATTGACTCTTTGAACAAGTGACGTTTAAGCTGAGACTGGAGGGAGGAGATGTGAAGGAGTGTGGGGCAGAAACTGTTCCTGGCACTGAGAACAGCGAGGGCAAAGGCCCCAAGGCAAGGAAGAGCATAGTGTGATATAGAACTATTGTGGCTGGAGCACTATGAGGGAGAGAGAGGAGCAAGTAATAAAACTGGTGATGTAGGCAGGGACTAGATCGCTTGGGTCCTTGTAATCTAGAGCCTTATAATGCATGTCATGGGTTTTGAGTATAAAGGGAAGAGACAGGGGTTTTAAGCAGGGTCCAGTATATATATTGTAACAAGTCCATATGTAAAATTGTTATTCTCTTGTCTACTGTGAATTGCTAGTCCTTAATGCTTTCTGAATCACTGACTAGCAGCACCATCCACCATCTAAGAGTATATAGGCTCTGGTGTTAGGCAGACCTTGAATCCTGGCCCTACAGCTTACTAGCAAGGAGATCTTGGAAGCATTATTTATTTTGTCTCATCTCTAATTTCCTCATCTTTAAAGTGGGAATTGTGGTGAGGATTAAATTATCTGGTACTTGGTCATATTTGATACATGGTAGCTAGGATGATTATTTTCTTTAAACAGTGAAACTGGGCCCTCTGAAGTATTCCCAACTCATGTTCCTTATTTTAGTTATGAAATAACTATCCAAATCCTATTTTCATGGCCAGCAATTTAGAATACAGAATCTGGTGCAGTGTAGAGCTTTTACTACACGGCAAAATAATTCACTATATAAGTCATGTGCTAAAACAAGGCTTAAGACATTAGGAAAATTTTTGAGATTAGCTTTACTGTCCTTCCTCCCCAAATTGGCTTGAGACTCTTGTTTCTAGTCTTTGAATTGGCTAGGTTCATAATGACTAGGCTTTAAGTATAAGCCCATGTTCCAAGTCCAAACTTTCATTCACTATCAGATACTAAGCCCAGTATTTCTTAATACTAAGTTCATTATTTATTTTTTATTGTATATTCTTAAAAGCAATAGTTCCTAAAGATTTCTGTAAAAAACTGATTTAATGGGGACACTGCTTATGGTTTCCCTCTCTTGGAAACTTAAAATTGTGATGAATGGCTAAGGCTCTATGGAAATCTGTTTAATGGTGTTCAACTCAGTATTTTCAAACATATTTGACCATAGGACTCTTTTTTTTTTTTTTCATTCATGAAATACATATTAAATCCTGCCCCTATTTTGGGAAACTTTATTTCAGGCTGATTTCTCATTCTCCTAATTTGCACATCCCTAAGTCTTTATTCCACTTGCACTCAGCCCTGGTCAAGTTGCATCAATTTTCCCATCCTAACTTTTCTTAGTCCTACCTAATTATCTTATTCCCATGTGGCCTGTTTACCTGCTCTTCCTTACCACTGCCAGTCATGTCTTGCCTTTGTTCATGTCTTTTCTGGCCCCTTGGTTTATAGGTAACATTTAAATTTTTTTCATTTTTATAGTCATTCTCCAAAAACCCCTTTGTTTTCTAGGTTATTATACTAATGTCTTATAAACTGTCTTTCTTAGTGGCCTCAGAAATTATAGGTGTTGGGCACCTGGGTGGCTCAGTCGGTTGAGCGACTGCCTTCGGCTCAGGTCATGATCCTGGAGTCCCGGGATCGGGTCCCGCATCCGGCTCTCTGCTCGGCGGGGAGTCTGCTTCTCCCTCTGACCCTCCTCCCTCTCATGCTCTCTGTCTCTCATTCTCTCTGTCTCAAATAAATAAATAAAATCTTAAAAAAAAAGAAATTATAGGTGTTTAGCATTAAATTTAGTTTCAGTTGTTGGTACAAACTCCTTCCACAACTCTTAATCAGGCATCCTTTTCATATTACCCTTAACATTTGAGTATCAAGGAGTTCATCACTTCAGAGAGCCTTCTTCATTTTGGACAGTTCCAATTTTTAGAAAATTTTTTCTTATCCTGAAACCAAATGTGCCTCATTGTCATTGGTGGACCTACTTTAGTCCTTGCATTTAGTTGTTGTCATGTCCTTTCTTTTTTTTTTTTTTTTGTCATGTCCTTTCTATATCATTTCTTTTTCAGAACAGCTCTGCATGTGATTTCCTGATACTTGAATAGTCTATTTACCCATTTTTAACTAGTATATACAATGAGGAGGCTCTTTTTTTAGAAATGTGTTCCAGTAACACTTATACCCACAACTTAAACCCTCTTTTCCACCAAAATAGCGTTAAGTTTGGTTTGGGCTGCAGTGGGTCACGCTACCATGATCAGAGGCTGGATCATGCAGTGGAAGTCAGCCATTCATTGCAAGTCTAGGAAAATATTGAAATAAGTGAAGCTTGTTTGATGCACCAAGTTTGCTTTTTCTGGACTCCTTTCTCCATTGCATGGATTCCCTTCCTGTTTTTGTTTTTGTTTTGTTTTGTTTTTTACTCAATGTGCCCAGAACTTGCTTGTTCTTTTCCTCAGTTAAAACATGATTTCAGGAAAATATTTGGTTTTAATTACTTGTATATTTGTTAGGACTATAATGTGCTATCATTCTTAAGTTTAAATATACTTTAAGCATTATCACCAACTATGGGTTGAAAAGCATTGCTCTCTTGTGTGGAAGGAAGTTTAAGTCTCAAAAACCAGGTGAGAGAAATTTTGGAGGGCTGTGCAAGATTTATATTGACTTGCTGAAAATCATACAAATATTTTGGTTGCCTGTTTTCTTGCATTTAAGCCTATTCCTATAAATTCCTCTAAACATTGTATTTCTTTAAATAAATTCTGTAATGCATCCTGCCTAAGGATTCTCCCCTACAATGTTTCTTATACTTAAATCAATGTGCTCTTGATATCAAAGGAGAGTGAATGCATTATGGAGTGAATGCTTTATGGAGTGAATCCATAAAGCCCCGGGATCTGGAGATGTGGTTTTGAAGAACAGAGCTCAGGCTGAAACTGATTCCCCTGGGAAAGTTTTTCTTCTCTTGTACACTAAAAATTAATTTAATTCAAAAGATAGATGAAGATGGAAAATCACTGTGAAAGTCTTATCCATACAGGGCAGTAATGGTGGCATAACACTAATCTAGAGAATAACTAATCCCTTTTGATGAGTGACACATAAATAAATGCATTCCAAACAGACCTTTTATGCATGTCTATCTTTTATTGTTTCAGGGTCATTTTAATACTGCAGCATTTTATTATAAATGAAGCTGTCCTATACAATATAGACTCTAACAAAGAGACACTAAGTCTAAATTCATCACTGAAATCAGCCCAAGAGAATATCCTTCTTAACTAGGCATTTTATGAGTATACAACTTAATATTTCACTGTGATATACAGTCAAGGATTTTGAACAAAGATGAATATAATTTATTCGAAGTCACCTTCATGCAAATGGCAATTTTGGATGAAGGTGGAAACGCCTATTTCTTAATCATAGTTTCTTCATTTTTCCTCATAATCCTAGGAGTTCTGACACAAGATGCTGGTGGTAAAAATTAATATTGGGTGATAATAAATATATTCTTATGAGATATCCTTTCCTTTTGCTGTTATTTTTTGAGATTTTTTATACTTATGACCACCACAAAACTACTCCTAAAATTATTTCAGTCTGCATTATCTATGCATGTAAGTTGATACTACAGTATTTCCTGGCACCCATCTAAGTCATGACAATTGTTATTTCAGAGACTTTAATTTTGTTACTAAAGCACATCTTTTTTTTTAAATTTTATTTTATTATGTTATGTTAATCACCATACATTACATCATTAGTTTTTGAGGTAGTGTTCCATGATTCATTGTTTGTGTATAACCCCCAGTGCTCCATTCAGTATGTGCCCTCTTTAATACCCATCACCAGGCTAACCCATCCTGCCACCCCCCTCCCCTCTAGAACCCTCAGTTTGTTTCTCAGAGTCCATAGTCTCTCATGTTTGTCTCCCCCTCCAATTTCCCCCCTCTTCATTTTTCCCTTCCTACTATCTTCTTTTTTTTTTTTTTAACATATAATGTATTATTTGTTTCAGAGGTACAGGTCTGCAATACATCAGTCTTACACAATTCACAGTGCTCACCATAGCACATACCCTCCCCAATGTCTATCACCCAGCCACCCCATCCCTCCCACCCCTCACCACTCCATAACCCTCAGTTTGTTTCCTGAGATTAAGAATTCCTCATATCAGTGAGATCATATGATACATGTCTTTCTCTGATTGACTTATTTCCACTAAAGTACATCTTAATATAGTTGAGAAGCCATTGCTGGAGATGTTAGTGCTTTCAACCTTTTACTAAAGGTTATATATTGAGAATCAGCATTGGACAGCCCATAGTACCTAAAGTGTTAGAAATCATTTAACATGAAACTTTAAAAAATAGTACATGTTAAAATCCATGTGATTAAAATATGTGACTCAGGCATCCAAAAGAAAATTATTTACATTTACAGACTAAAACCTGTATTATTGTTTATAGTACTTGTATGATGATAATTATTAGCCAACCATTTTATGGATCAACAATTAATTAGTGAATACCTATAATCTGTGAACCTGGCAATCCAGGCTTAGAGAGGTAGTAGGGGATAGAATCAATATTTAGGACACACTGATTTTATTTGATGTTTTATATGCTCTGGAAATTGGTTTATCTTTCCCATTTTCTGCTTCTTGATAGGTGGCATATTCTTCCTTATTAATTTTGGGTTTGGTTACAGGACTTGTTTTGGTGATTGGAATATGGGTAAAAATGAAAGCATTCAGTGTGTTGAGGTTTTAAGAGGTTTCAAGGGTTTCGTGGGTATCCAGTTGCCCTCTTACTCCTGTTCCTGAAGTAAGTACTAGGTTTGAGAATAATACAGAGCCCCAGCTCAGTGAGGAGAGCAAGAAATAAATATTTGTCCTTGAAAGCCACTGAAATGTTGAGGTTGTCTTATGCAATACAACCTTAGGAAAGTTTTATATACATACACTTAAGCCTCAGAGCCATCGTATGAACTACATGTAGTATTTTCATTTCACGGATGAGGAAATTAGAATGTCAAAGGGCTTTAGCCTTTTTTCCATGACCACATTGCTGGGAAGTGGCAGATCTAACCTGAAGGTCAAAATATTCATACTGCACCCTGCTTCCTAGGGTAGGAGTATGGAACAGGGCAAGAGCTCTGCCTGAAAGTCAGAAAACACAGATTCTAGTCTTAGAGAAATCACTGATTCTTTTATTCTGGGAAAGGCATATAAACTGAAGTCTCTGCTGGGTCATAATTCCCTTTCAGGGCTCCTGTAGTCTCTGATTAGCAGACTGTGCATACAATTGACATTTATTGAGGATTACTCTGAGTAAGATTGTCCACAGTAAATATTAACCATGGGCCTCTAATTTCTTTCAGAGACAATGCTATTACTTTCTAATATAATGGAAATGAAAAGAAAGCACTGACTCTCAATTCTCAAAAGGTTTATATAATTTGTGAGCTGTAGACTATGAGTAATCAGATGTTCAGATACACTTAAAGAAACTCCAGGGATAGTGTCCGCTTCTACTCTATGGTGGTAGTTAATGCAGAAGGAGCTCAGCAGTCAGTGTCTTATCTGAGTAATTCAGGCCAAAATTGTGGGTTTTAAAAATATGCTTGAATTTCATATTTATGTTAACTCCCATTTCACTGGAGACTTATAGAAAGATCCTATAGTCATGGATTAATTATGACTAACTTAAACTTTTAGAAGAATGACTTCATTCATATAAATGAGTATATGGTATAGATTAAGTTTCCTTCGGGTCATGATTCACCTTTTCTATCTTCCCCTTTCCACAAATACCATTTTCTCTTATGAATCACCATATACTCACAGCAGGGAAGGTGTTACAAAATCCCTACTGCCATTAAGTCTTATTCTTGGTACCCTACAATCAGGCAGTTTTGTGGGCCTCAGTTTCACTTATTATTTCCCACAAAGACAAGTAACAGGTTTTCTCATATACTCTCTCTTGTACATAAGAATAAAAAGATCTTTCAAAGTTATCAAGAAATCCCCATTAGAATTGCCTCTGAAACAATTTTCTTTGGCTTCCCTTACTTTTTGTTCTGTTAGATCAGAAATCTTTCTTAGCTGAAAACTTTTCAAGTTTCTCATGAGCAAAATTGCAAAATTGGTTTTCTAAAACACTGGCAAAAGAGTTACCATGCAAAATTTTTCTAGAAAACATCTTACCTGTGCAACAGGACACCTAAAAATTAAACTTTTCTACTTACCTGTCACCCCACTAGACATTCTATATTTAAAGTATGGTGTCTCTAAGCATTTTCTTTCATTGTGTGATTAAGGAAGTAGTAGCTCATTAAACTCCCACTAGTTATTAACATCCATTGGGAATTAGCTTATCCGATGATTTTCTTTTTTTCTTTTTAAAAGATTTTATTTATTTATTTGACAGAGAGAGAGAGAGAGAGAGATCACAAGCAGGGGGGAGCGGCAGGCAGAGGGAGAAGCAGGCTTCCCGCTGAGCAGGGAGCCCGGTGCGGGGCTTGATCCCAGGACCCTGGGATCATGACCTGAGCCGAAGGTAGACACTTAGCCAACTGAGCCACCCAGGCGCCCCTATCTGATGATTTTCAACCATGCTGCTACCACATTGAGGGAATCTTCATTCTGGAAACAAGGAGAAAAGAGTCATTTACCTTGCATGCACTGTAATCCAGGGACTGTGGTAGGTGTTTTAAATATATTATCACTTCTAAACTACACAGCAGTTTTAAATGTTAGCACTTGCCTGACATGTATGTTATTTTCCCATGTTTATAGGGGAGCAGGATTCATACCTATGTTGCCTGACTTCAAAGCCCATGCTCATTCTACTGCACTGCATTTCTAGGAGGCGTTCTCAAGGAAAGTGCAGTATTTCCAGGCTTAGTCCATGGCTGAGAGGGTGTATATGATGAGCTGCCTGAGGAATTCAGGACTGAGAAGTTGGGGGTGGTGGAGGAAAACCAAGGGAAGGATGAGATGTGGATGGGGGACAGATGTAGCAGGGGGAGATGAGAATGCCATGATGAGTTTTTTCTCTGCATACCATAATCTTGCTCAGAACAAGCCCTCACTCTAAGAGTATTTTTTAATAGCAACTTTAAGCTTCATAATATATTTGTTCATATGGTGAAAGTTCTCCTATATGATTACAAGTTTCATTTTTGAGGACATACTCTTTTTTTTTTTTTTTAAGATTTTATTTATTTATTTGACAGAGAGAGACACAGCCAGAGAGGGAACACAAGCAAGGGGAGTGGGAGAGGGAGAAGCAGACTTCCCGCGGAGCAGGGACCCCAATGCGGGGCTTGATCCCAGGACTCTGGGATCATGACCTGAGCCAGACACTTAACGACTGAGCCACCCAGGCACCCCGAGGACATACTCTTATAAAACCCATCATCATCGGGGAATCTGGGTTGCTCAGTTGATTAAACATCTGACTCTTGATTTCAGCTCAGGTCATGATCTCAGGGTCGTGAGATTAGCCCCTCATCCGGCTCCACACTAGGCATGGAGCCTGCTTAAGTTTCTTTCTGTCTCCCTCTGCCTCTCCCCCCACTTGCATGCTCTCTCTTTTTCTCTCTCTCTCTCAAAAAAAACATCATCATCGAGACAAAGATCTTGAGACAAAATAACTCAACATGATAAAATAGTCTTTAATGTTCCACAAATTTCTCTTGTGGAGTCTCCCCTCTCCTTGCACTGGCAATCTCCATTTCTACTTTCCAAGATAATTTACCATCTTTGTTGACCATCTACCATGAAGGAAGCACTTTTAACCTTGACTCCTTGACTTGCCCTCTACGTGGCTCTCCTCTCTCTATATAGGTCCCTGTAGACCTGGCCTTTCCATTTCCTGACTCTCCATCAGAATTTCTCAGTCCGGTGTTCTATCTCCTTAGGGACCTAAAGAAATCCATACTAATATTCTGTTTGTGTTAGTAGTTAAGTGTTTATCTGTGTGGATAACATAGGTATACTTAGCCAGGGGTCTTCTGGATAAGATGTCTTTAAGCTTAATGAAAATAACCTATGACCTATTGGAGCATTTGAAATTTAGCATTTGAAAGCTAAAGCAAATTTAGAAGTGTCTGATACAATTCCATCATTTTTCAAATGGCAAAATGAGGTCAAGAGAAATTCCTAGAATTTAGTTCTTAAATCACACTTTCAAGATAGTGAGATGGCAATTATTACTTCAGAAATGAGGAAAGAGTGGTACAGAAAGAAATGATTCAATTGAAGCTACACAGAGGGTCAAAAGCCCAACTGGAATGGGTTTCCTTTCACTCACTCTATCTATAAAACTTGCCTCTATCTTTTCAAATGCTTTTAGGTTGAGATTTCATGGATGTCTGAACCTTAGAAGTAGCAGTAACTGGGCTGGAGGGTGAGAAGAATTAGGGAGAACTTGCCCTTAGGTTTTAATTGCTTTTTTAAAAAAATTTATTTATTTATTTATTAATTATATTATGTTATGTTAGTCACCATACAATACATCATTAGTTTTTGATGTAGTGATCTGATCCACTGTTTTCATATAACACCCAGTACTCCATGCAGTACGTGCCCTCCTTAATACCCATCACTGCGCTAACCAATCCCCCCTTCCCCCTCCCCTCTAAAACCCTGTTTGTTTCTTAGGTCCATAGTCTCTCATGCTTCGTCTCTCCCTCCAATTCCCCCCGCCCATTTTTCCCTTCCTTCTCCTAATGTCCTCCATGTTATTCCTTATGTTCCACAAATAAGTGAAACCATATGATAATTGACTTTCTTTGCTTGACTTATTTCACTTAGCATAATCTCCTCCAATCCCATCCATGTTGATGTAAAAGTTGGGTATTCATCTTTTCTGATGGCTGAGTAATATTCCATTGTATATAAGGACCACATCTTCTTTATCCATTCATCTGTTGAAGGGCATCTCAGCTCTTTCCACAGTTTGGCTATTGCGGACATTGCTGCTATGAACATTGGGGTGCACATGGCCCTTCTTTTCACTACATCTGTGTCTTTGGGGTAAATACCCAGGAGTGCAATTGCTGGGTCATAGGGTAGCTCTATTTTTAAATTTTTGAGGAACCTCCACACTGTTTTCCAAAGTGGCTGTACCAACTTGCATTCCCACCAACAGTGTAAGAGGGTTCCCCTTTCTCCACAACCTCTCCAACATTTGTTGTTTCTTTCCCTGTCCATTTTGGCCATTCTAACTGGTGTAAGGTGGTATCTCAATGTGGTATTGATTTGGATTTCCCTGATGGCTAATGATGATGAACATTTTTTCATGTGTCTGTTAGCCATTTGTATGTCTTCTTCAGAGAAGTGTCTTTTCATCTCTTCTGCCCACTTTTTGACTTGATTATTTGTGTTTTGGGTGTTGGGTTTGAGAAGTTCTTTATAGATTTTGGATACCAGCCCTTTATCTATAGTGTCATTTGCAAATATCTTCTCCCATTCTGTGGTTGCCTCTTTGTTTTGTTGACTGTTTCCTTTGCTGTGCAGAACCTTTTATCTTGATGAAGCCCCAAAAGTTCATTTTTGCTTTTGTTTCACGAGCTTTTGGAGATGTATCTTGAAAGAAGTTGCTGTGGCCAATGTCAGAGAGGTTACTGCCTCTGTTCTCCTCTAGGATTTTGATGGAGTCCTGTCTCACATTGAGGTCTTTCATCCATTTTGAGTTTATCTTTGTGTATGATGTTAGAGAATGGTCGAGTTTCATTCTTCTGCATGTGGCTATCCAATTTTCCCAGCACCATTTTTGAAGAGACTGTCTTTTTTCCATTGCATGTTTTTCCTGCTTTGTCAAAGATTATTTGACCATAGAGTTGAGGGTCCATATCTGGGTTCTCTATTCTGTTCCATTGGTCTGTATGTCTGTTTTTGTGCCAGTACCATGCTGTCTTGGTGATCACTGCTTTGTAATATAGCTTGAAATCGGGCAACGTGATGCCCCCAGCTTTGTTTTTCTTTTTCAACAGCTCTTTGGCGATTCGGGGTCTTTTCTGATTCCATACAAATTTTAGGATTGTTTGTTCCAGCACTTTGAAAAATGTCATTGGAATTTTGATCGGGATGGCATTGAAGGTATAGATTGCTCTGGATAGCATAGACATTTTAACAAGGTTTATTCTTCCGATCCATGAGCATGGAATATTTTTCCATCTTTTTGTGTCTTCTTCAATTTCTTTCACGAGTGTTTTGTAGTTCCTAGAGTATAGATCCTTTACCTCTTTGGTTAGATTTATTCCGAGGTATCTTATTGTTTTTGGTGCTATTGTAAATGGAATCGTTTCTCTAATTTCTCTTTCTACAATTGCGTTGTTAGTGTATAAGAAAGCAACTGATTTCTGTGCATTGATTTTGTATCCTGCCACATTACTGAATTGCTGGATGAGTTCTAGTAATTTGGGGGTGGAGTCTTTTGGGTTTTCCACATAAAGTATCATGTCGTCTGCGAAAAAAGAGAGTTTGACTTCTTCTTTGCCAATTTGAATACCTTTTATTTCTTTTTGTTGTCTGATTGCTGTTGCTAGGACTTCTAGTACTATGTTGAACAACAGCAGTGAGAGTGGGCACCCTTGATGTGTTCCTGATCTTAAGGGAAAGGCTCTCAGCTTTTCCCCATTGAGGATGATATTCGCTGTGGGTTTTTCATAGATGGATTTTTTGAGCTTGAGGAATGTTCCCTCTATCCCTATACTCTGGAGAGTTTTAATCAGGAAAGGATGTTGTATTTTGTCAAATGCTTTTTCTGCATCAATTGAGAGGACCATATGGTTCTTCTCCCTCCTCTTATTAATGTGTTCTATCACATTGATTGATTTGCGAATGTTGTACCACCCTTGCATCCCAGGGATAAATCCCACTTGGTCGTGGTGGATGATCCTTTTAATGTATTGTTGGATCCTATTAGCTAGGATTTTGTTGAGGATTTTGGAATCCATATTCATCAGGGATATCGGTCTGAAATTGTCCTTTTTGATGGGGTCTTTGCCTGGTTTGGGGATTAAGGTAATGCTGGCCTCATAGAATGAGTTTGGAAGTTTTCCTTCTGTTTCTATTTTTTGAAACAGCTTCAGTTGAATAGGTATTATTTCTTCTTTGAATGTTGGTAGAATTCCCCAGGGAATCCATCAGGCCCTGGACTCTTGTTTTTTGGGAGGTTTTTGATCACTGCTTCAAACTCGTTACTGGTTATTGGCCTATTCAGGTTGTCAATTTCTTCCTGTTCAGTCTTGGCAGCTTATATTTCCAGGAAGGCCTCCATTTCATTCAGATTGCTCAGTTTATTGGCATATAGTTGTTGATAATAATTTCTAATAATTGTTTCTATTTCCTTGGTGTTAGTCGTGATCTCTCCCCTTTCATTCATAATTTTATTAATTTGGGTCCTTTCTCTTTTATTTTGGATAAGTCTGGCCAGTGGTTTATCGATCTCATTAATTCAAAGAACCAGCTTCTAGTTTTGTTGATCTGATCTACTGTGTTTCTGATTTCTAATTCATTGATCTCTGTTCTAATCTTAATTATTTTTCTTCTAATGCATGGCTTAGGCATTGTTTGTTGCTTTTTCTCTAGTTCTTTAAGGTGTAGAGTTAGTTGGTGAATTCGGGATTTTTCTATTTTTTTGAGTGAGGCTTGGATGGCTATGTATTTCCCCCTTAGGACTGCCTTTGCAATATCCCATAGGTTTTGGACCGATGTGTTTTCATTCTCATTGATTTCCCTGAATTGTTTAAGTTCTTCTTTGATTTCCTGGTTGACCCAAACATTCTTGAGCAGAGTGGTCTTTAGCTTCCAAGTGTTTGAATTTCTGCCAAATTTTTTCTTGTGATTGAGTTCCAGTTTTAAAGCATTGTGGTCTGAGAATATGCAGGGAATAATCTCAGTCTTTTGGTATTGGTTGAGACCTGATTTGTGACCCAGTATATGGTCTATTCTGGAGAAAGTTCCATGTGCGCTCGAGAAGAATGAGTATTCTGTTGTTTTAGGGTGGAATGTTCTGTAAATATCTATGAGGTCCATCTGGTCCAATGTATCATTCAAAGTTCTTGTTTCCTTGTTGATTTTCTGCTTAGATGATCTGTCCATTGCTGACAGTGGAGTATTTTTATCAATTATCAATATGACTCTTTATTTTGGTTAACAGTTGGCTTATGTAGATGGCTGCTCCCATGTTGGGGGCATAGATATTTACAATTGTTAGATCTTCTTGTTGGATAGACCCTTTAAGAATGATATAGTGTCCTTCTGTGTCTCTAATTACAGACTTTAGTTTAAAATCTAATTTGTCTGATATAAGAATTGCTACCCCGGTTTTCTTTTGAGGTCCGCTGGCATGGAAGATAGATCTCCATCCCTTCACTTTCAGTCTGGATGTATCTTTAGGTTTAAAATGAGTCTCTTGTAGACAGCATATGGATGGGTCCTGTCTTTTTATCCAATCTGCAACCCTGTGCCGTTTTATGGGAGCGTTTAGGCCATTCACGTTGAGAGTGATTATTGAAAGATAAGAATTAATTGTCATCATGTTGCCTGTGAAGACATTGTTTTTATAGATTGTCCCTGTAAATTTCTGTTGTAGATCACTCTTGGGGTCTTTCTCCTTTTATAGAACCCCCCTTAATATTTCTTGCAGGGCCGGCTTAGTGGTCACATATTCTTTCAACTTCTGCCAGTCGTGGAAGCTCTGCATCTCTCCATCCATTCTAAATGAAAGCCTTGCTGGATAAAGTATTCTTGGCTGCATGTTATTCTCATTTAGTACCCTGAATATGTCTTGCCAGGCCTTTCTGGCTTGCCAGGTCTCTGTGGATAGGTCTGACATTATTCTGATGTTCCTCTCTCTGTACATAAGAATCTCTTCCCCCTAACTGCCCTTAAGATGGTTTCCTTGGTTCTAAGATTTGCAAGTTTTACTATTACATGCTGGGGTTTTGGCCTGTTTTCCTCGATCTTAGGAGGGGTCCTCTCTGCCTCTAGGACTCGAATGTTTGTTTCATTCCCCAGATTAGGGAAGTTCTCAGCTACGATATGCTCAAATACATCTTCTAGTCCTCTCTCTCTCTCTCCACTCCCTCCGGGATTCCAATGATTCTGACATTGGAACGCCTCATGGTGTCACTTATTTCTCTGATTCTATTTTCATGGATTCTGAGTGGTTTTTCCCTGGCCTCCACTTTTCTCTTTTTATCTATTATATTGTCTTCCAGGTCGCTTATTCTCTCTTCTGTCTCAGTTACCCTAGCTGTTAGATTATGTAGATTGGATTGGGTCTCATTGATAGCATTTTTAAGTTCTGCCAATTCCGCTTTTATTTCTGCCCTTAGAGACTCTATGTTGCCATTAATTGATTTCTCCATTCTAGCCATTGTCTTCACAATTGCTAGCCTGAATTCCATCTCCAACATCTTGGTTATATCTGCATCCATTTGTAAATCTGCAGCATAAATCATAACCTCTGAGTCTTTTCTATTTTGGGGGCTCCTCCTCCTAGTCATTCTGTTGATGGGTGTTTGAGGGAATGTATAGAGTCCAAATTATTGACCAGAACCCAAGCAAGATGCACTGTTTTCTTGGGACCTTAGGGTTGCTGGCCTCTTTTTTTCCCAGCCTGTCTTCTGCAGGAGGGGCCTGCCATGCTGTTACTCAGGCAACCCTGTTTGGGCGGAGTTGCCCTGCGCCCCTGTGGCGGCGGATGGGCTCAGCGGGAATCAGTTTTTGGGGCTTTTGTTCTCTGGTGGCTTTCCCTGGTGGCTTTCCGTGTCTCTTCCGTGAGTCAGAGCAGAAGAGGCCGTTTCCAACCCTCTGCCTCAGAGCAGAGAGACCGCAGTCTGTTCTTCAGTGAGCTCTCCAGGCCACACTGTCTCTGTTTCTGTCCATGCTGCTATAAACTGCAGCGGCCTAGGCTGTGCGCCCCTCCGCAGCGCTCCCAGTGCTGCCTCTAGGTCGGGGCACGTCTCTGCCCTTTGTGCTTCTAAAACTGCCAGCCGCTCCCAGTTTGCGTGCGCGCGACTCGGGGTTTCCACCCTGGGGGGTGCAGTTCACTGGTGGGACCCCGGCGCACGGGGTTTCCATCTCGGAGGCTACAGTTCGCGTGCGCGTGACCGTCGCTCTGGGTTTCTGTCCGGGGGGCTGCAGTTCGCGTGCCCGCGACCCCACCGGTCTGGTTTTCCACCCCCGGGGCTGCCCTAAAGTCCTTTCCCGCCGCTACCGGTCTGCGAGTCTGTGCCCCATCCACAGCGCGCAAGGCTGTCACTCACCGGCGGTGTAGGATCCCCACGTCCAGGCACCCTCATGCTGCCGTTTCTCCTCCGATATCTGCCCGCAGAATCACGGCTCTCTGCTTCGTACCTCAAAACCAACTGCCTGTGATATTCTGTTTGTAGAGATCTCAGGCTGGTTTCGTGGGTGCTCAGAGTGGTCTGGTAGATATCCAGCTCAATTTGGGGACCAGTTGAAATAGGGTCCCCTACTCCTCTGCCATCTTTTCCCCCTCTCCCAGTTGCTTTTATTTTTAAAGTCACTCTTATCTTTTTAAAGCAGTATACTCATAATGATATGACTTGACTAACATGAAAAATTAAGAATGAACTACTGTCACTGTCATATTAGTCAACTTTTGTAAATAGAACACCTTTCCAATCAGGAGCTTGATAGACCATTTGGATTTTATAGTGTTCCTAAGCAAAAATAAATACTAAATGCTGTAAACCAATCATTTCTAAGTTAGTTATAATACTAAAATATGCTGCTCATAACATTCACTTTCCATTTGTTAGCAGGATGAAATTATTAAACATATCTTTTGTCTTTGCTTTTTCTATAGTCAATAAGAATCTTGAGTTCTAAAAGGCTTGGTGATGAATTTATAACTGATAAACAAAGAAATTGGTGTGAGCAGTGATATGATAGAGGTTAGATTGGGAATTCATTTATTCTTGCAAAAGTACAGATTCTTATTATTATGAAAAAAGTTAGGGAGGTTGAATGACTTCAGGTGATTGCCTTTCTTTTCTTCTAGTCCACTCTCTAATGAGATCTTCCAACAGTTGTTATAGGATAAGATTTTGTCTTTTGACTTCATGTGGTATTCAATACCTACTTTTTTTTTTTTTTTTTTTTTACAAAATTCCAGACTAGAGACTTAATTGTTTTGTGATGTATGATACAAAAGTTGTAGCTCTGTCTTAGGAGTTTCTTATATTTGTGGGTCTCCAAGTTAAAGATTCAATAATTCACTATGTTTATCTTATAAAATAAAAATAGTGAATATAGAACATTTACTATTTGCCAGGTGCTGTGCCCAAAGCTCTACATGCATTGTCTAATTAATTTTCATACGAACCAGCAAGGTAGATACAATCATTCTCATTTTAAAGATGAGGAAACTGATTTCACTCATATGTGGGATTTAAGAAACAAAACAAATGAACAGAGAAAAAAAGAGACAAACGAAAGAACCAGACTCTTAACTATAGAGAACAAAGGGGGGGGGGAGGTTAAATAGGTGAAGGGGATTAAGAGCACACTTATCATGATGAGCACTGAGTAATGTATAGAATTGTTGAATCCTTATATTGTACACCTGAAGCTAATATAACAGTGTATGTTAATTATACTGGAATTAAAAATAAAAATAAATAAGTACATAAATAAATTTTCATTAAAAAATTGAAGACAGGGAGATTTGGAGGGGTTAGGTAACTTGCCTGTGGTCCCCAGTTATCAGGGAGGAGCTGAACTCAAGTCCAGGGTTACCTGATTTCAGAGCCTGTGCTCTCATCTATTGTGTTACACTGGTTGATGGATAAGAAAAATGATGAGGAGACTAGGTGAGGACTAACACATTAAAGCTGGGCAGAGAGGAAATCTAAAATCACATCTAATTCTCATTCTTACTACCAGTCCTAGTTCAAGATAGCAGACTTTGCTCTGTTGAAAGTATTCTTACTTGAAGAGTAGATAAACTTGTGGCTGATAGGAAGTAAAATGGAAGATTTTCTTTCATCGCTGATATCCAGGCATTGACAAGTTCTGTTGACTCTTCTAAACTTTCCTGAAATCCTTTTATCCCCCTGCATCCTCACTCCCACTGACTTAGTTTAAAAGTCCCTCTTTAGGTCTCATCGAGTACCCTCTTACTAATCTTTCCACCTGCCCACTATGTCCGTTCTACGATATTCTTTCAGTGTTAAGAGTAAAATCAGGCCCAGCTTGTCACCAAGTTGCTTATGGGTTTGTATGAGAGACAACATATAAATAAGCAATCATACAAAAATATGCTGAACCCTTGATGTATTAGGAGCAAGTATGCTATGTGGGAGTATAGAGAAGTCAGAATTTCAGGGGGAGAGCCAAGGTAAAAGGTGACATTTAATGAAAGTGCTAGTTACTAATATTGGAAATAAAAATAAAACATTCTACTGATAGTTTCATGGCTAATAGTTATTGGGCTTTTCCTTTGTGTCAGGAATTCTTTCAAGTCCTTTACATACACCATCTCATTTAATCCTAACCATACTCTGTAGTAGGTACTATTATTATCCCAGCTATACACATGAGGAAACCAAGTATTAGAGGATTTAAGTAACCTGCCCAGGGCTACAAAGCTAGTAAGGGTGGAGCAAGGAATCTAACTAAAGCAGTTGGAATTGATTACTAATATTATTTAGGGGAAAGGAAGGGGTGAGTTTTTATGTGTATTGCGTTTGAGGAGTAGAGCTGTTCCCAAGGCAGTGGGTGTGCACATCTCAGGTTTAGGAGATGTGGAGTTGGGAGTCATCAGCCTACAGAGTGACATGGTGTAAAAATGCTCATGAAAACGCCTAAGACAGTGTGAGTTAGAAAAGAGAGGCACAAGGAGAGAAACTTGGGGGAAAGGAGGGGTAGAAGAGTCACTGAAAATATGTTAAAAGATTACCACAGAGGATTGTTACTTGCAGGTAGGCACAGCTTGCATGGTTTGGCACATAGGAGTTAAAAGAGATCATTGATTGTCCTGAAGACCCTGCCTTAGCTCTCTCTTTGCCCAAAGAAACTTACTTCTCCATTTAAGACTGGAGAAGTAAGTTTTTTGCTTCTTTGAGAGTTTGGTAATTTTGTGAAATAAAGGGTGTCTAGCATTTCTTAGAGGGAATCCCCATGGAAGGACACACACAGCAATTGCAAGATTACCCTGAGAATTGAGGAAATTCAGCTTACCACTGAACATTTTAACTAGAAAATGAAAGCATCCATTGCATCTCAGTAGAACCGAAAATTGGAAAATAAGTACTAAAACAGTTTGCTTCCTGGTACAGCAAGATTTAGGAAATATTGGAAATCTGCTAAAGCATCAGTTTCCTCCATAGTCCTTATCTTTTGGGTTCTTGCTATTGATTATGAAGTACATTCAAATCTTTTTTTAAATTGAAAAATCCTTATTTATATACATTGATCTTTACACCAAGAAGGCTGATAGACTAAGCCTGACTTTCCAATCTTCCTAATCTTAATTGAATTGTTTATATAGCATTTCAGACCTGCTATCAATTAAGCATACACTCTGTGATGTGAGTTGAGGAGTGAAATACAGTGATTTTTGTTCAACTCCATTTGTGATAAGAAATCAATGTATGAACAGCAGAGCCAGGAAAACATTGAAATCCTTTTATGGTGGACATTACTTTCTATAGCAGATGGGGTAGGCTTATGCTGCCCTGTCCCCCTTCAAGGAAGGTCTTGCTGCCTCACTGTGGGGAAGCAATCAGCAGATAATCTGAAGGTGTCAGCTCCTTTAGGGTTGGACTCCATTGAGGTCCTACCCTTTCAGAACAGCTCACCACTAATGATTGCATGAGATGTGTGTGCGGGGGTGGGGGTGGTGGTAATGAAGACCAGCCCATTACTGCCTGATAGGGGACATTCTGTCAGACAGCACTTGTTCCAGAGCTCCCTGACAGCTTTTATAATTTAACTTCTCCTTCTACCCAATCTTGGTTCTACTTCCATTCACAGGGTTTATCCCTCACAAACATCTTGCACCCCAAACTCCATCTCAGCATCTGCTTGCAGAGAACCTGGCCTGTGGTAGCAGGTAATTGATCAGTAACCCTCTAGCTTCCCCATAAAATGGATGGAATTGTCAGGAGGATTTGTAGTGTTAGTCCCTAGTGGGGATGGGTTTTCCTGTCATTCATGGTCTCTTAATGCATTCTCCAAGAGGAGAGGAATGACTTGAGTGATAAACCAAAGGTGGGTAATCTAAAAGTACTTTATTTTGATCAGACAGTAGAAAGTGTTAGAAATCTGAATGGTTTGCTGTCTTTGCCCCCCCCCCCCAAAAAGAAAAAAAGTCTTAGTGGAAAATTGATTTCCTCCATTTTTTCCTGAGGACTTCTTTATGTTCACCCTCTTTTTCATTTCTCTAGTTCTTTCTGTACAACTCTTCCAGTTGCCACAGCTTCTATGGGCCCAGTTATCTGCTTAGGCTTCTGTGGCACAGGCTGGATATAGGGTGTAGTACAGGAAAGAAGAGGAAGACCAAGTGCCAGGAGAACTCATGCAGTTTGTTCCCAACAGAGGGGATGATGGTTCCAATTAAAGGCTCCAAGGAATTTTCCAGTTTGGGTTCAATCCAGCTCCTTTAGTCCTGCTCCTGTTGATATGTGGAAGGCACTAATGTTTACCAAGGACCTATATGCCCTGGGCCCTTTACACATGTTATCTTGTTTAAGTTTCAAACAAATGTACAAGTTAGATATTTTAGAACTGAAGAGATTGAAAAGTAGAGAGATTTAAATGACTTGCCCAAGGTCATTTGATATCTCTGACAGCAGAGATGCTGGTGAAGAATGAGTGCTGAAGCAGGTATCACTGGTTTTCTATTATATTCATTCTTCCTTCTTCCTTAGTAAGAGAACCCCAAGTTTTAGCCAGACTCTTTGTGGCCTCAAATATAACTATTTATCTCCATTTCCAGTACAATTAGGTAAAGTTCTCATCAATGAGATGTAAGTAGCAGTGTTGTGTGGGACTGCCTGGAAGTCTCTTTTAAAAGAGGCAATGAGATTTTCTTCCTTGTTGCTTTTGTCCTACTGTCTAGAATGTGGATGTAATGGCTGGAGCTGTAGCAGCCACTTGGACCATATGATGATTTTGAGAATGAAAATTATGCTCCAAGATGGGGGAAGAATGCTGAGAGCTTGAGTACAAGATGATGCTGTGGCCATCATTCCAGCTCTGAGTTGCTTACTTCCAGATTTCTTATGTGTAAGAGACTTAAAAGAGACAACTTCTTTCTCTCTTTTAAGAATTTAAGTCATTCCTTTGTTGGATTTTTCTGTTATATATAGCTGAACCTAGTCCTTGTTGATGTAACTGCTAACCCCTTTTGGCAGGAGAAGTCATTTCCTTCTTGGATTAGGAGCTTTAAAATGGGTCTCCATTGCACTGGGTGTTATACGCAAACAATGAATCATGGAACACTACATCAAAACTAATGATGTACTGTATGGTGACTAACATAAACATAATAAAAAATAAAAATAAAAAAAATATAAAATTAAAAAAATGGGTCTCCATTACACATAAATTTGAATATAATGTGCTTATTTTTTTTAATAACACCATTAAACGCCACATCTCCCTTCTAGCAGTAGTACATAGGAAGTAGCTCAGGGCCTTTCTGTTTAACAAATTAATTCCCCATAATTTTGTGTGACATACACAAACATTTTTTTTTTTTTAGATTTTTATTTAAATTCCAGTTAGTTGGGGCACCTGGGTCACTCAGTCAGTTAAGCATCCGACTCTTGATTTTGACTCAGGTCGTGATCTGGGGGTTGTGAGATTGAGCCCTGCGTTGGGCTCTGCGCTCAACGGGCAGGCAGCTTGAGATTCTCTTTCTCTCTCTGCCCCTCCCCCCAAATAAATAAATATTTAATAAATAAATAATGAATAAATAAATAAATAAATTCCAGTTAGTTAGCATACAGTGTCATATTAGTTTCAGGTGTACAATACAGTGATTCAATATTTCCATACAACACCTGGTGCTCATCACAAGTGCAGGCCTTATCCCCATCACCTATTTAACTCATCCCCTACCACCTCCCCTCTGGTAACCATTAGTTTATTTTCTATAGTTAAGAGTCTGTTTCTTGGTTTGCCTTCTGTTCTCTCTTTTTTTTCCCTGTGATCATTTGTTTTGTTTCTTAAATTCCACATGTGAGTGAAATCATATGGTATTTTGTCTTTCTCTGACTGACTTATTTTGCTTAGCATAATACTCTCTAGCTCCATCTTTGTTGTTGCAAGTGGTGAGATTTCCTTCTTAATGTTGAGTAATATTTCATTGTGTATATACCACATCTTCTTTATCCATTTATCAATGATGGACTTTTGGGCTGTTTCTATAATTTGGCTGTTGTGGATAATGCCGCTATAAACATCGGTGTGCATGTATCCCTTTGAATTAGTACTTTTGTTTTCTTTGGATAAATACACAGTAGTGCAATTGCTGGATTGTGGGGTAGTTCTATTTTTAACATTTTGAGGAAACTCCATACTGTTTTTCAGAGTGGCTGCACCAGGTCACATTCCCACCAACAGTTTAAGAGGGTTCTCCTTTCTCCACATCCTCGCCAACATCCATTGTTTCTCGTATTGTTGATTTTAGCCATTCTGACAGGCATGAGGTAATATCTTATTGTAGTTTTGATTTGTGTTTCTCTGATGATCAGTGATATTGAGCATCTTTTTCATGTGTCTATTGGCCATCTGGATGTTTTCTTTGGACAAATGTCTGTTCATGTCTTCTGCTCATTTTTTTTAAATGGGATTATTCATTTTTTGGGTTTTGAGTTGTGTAAGTCCTTTATATATTTTGTAAACTAACCCTTTTTGGATATGTCATTTGCATATATCTTTTCCCATTCCATAGGTTGCCTTTTAGTTTTGTTGATTGTTTCCTTCGCTGCAGAACCTTTTAATCTTGATGTAGTCTCAATAGTTTATTTTTGCTTTTATTTCCCTTGCCTCCACAGACATATCTAGAAAGGAGTTGCTATGGCCAAGGTCAAGGAGGTTGCTGCCTGTGTACACTAAAATTTTGATAGTTTCGGGTCTCACATTTAGGTCTTTAATCCTTTTTTTTTTTAAAGATTTATTTATTTTAGAGAGAAATGAGTGAATGTGAGCAGGGGGAGGGAGGGGCAGAAGAAGAGAGAGAGAATCTAGAGCAGATTCCCCGCTGAGTGTAGAGCCCCAGGCGGGGCTCGATCCCACAACCCTGAGATCATGACCTGAGCCAAAACCAAGAGTTGGACACTTAATCAACTGAGCCACCCAGGCACCCCTAGATCTTTAATCCATTTTGAATTTGTTTTTTGGGTATGGTGTAAAAAATTGGTCCAGTTTCATTCTTTTATATGTTGCTGTCCAGTTTTTCCAACACCATTTGTTGAAGAGACTGTCTTTTTCCCATTGGATAGTCCTTCCCGCTTGGTCAAATATTAATTGACCATCTAGCTTTGGGTTCATTTCTGGGTTTCTACAGCCTTGCTCTTAACTGAGATTCTTTTGATTGACAGGTATGAAACTCATAACATTCAGAGTTGCTGCCAGGGATGCAAATCTTTAGTTCCTAGTTCCTATACTCTGTAGTTCTCTACATCCTCATAAAAATGGAAGCTTCCACCCAGTTGTATTTTAAAAGAAAACTTACCCTTCTTTTTCACATATTTTAGGAAAAAGGAGAGGCTTATTCTCTTACTGAGAAGAAGATTTTAACTTAGCTGGGGTGAGTGACTCGATTTCTAACCTGTGGCATTTTTGTTCTGAGGGTACCTCACAATGAAAATGAACACTGCAGTAAAGCAAATAGAGATCAGAGTCTGGGAATCATTGGAATGAATGTTTGCATCTGACTTTTTGATTACAATAAGCAATGTGGTCTAGCTGGGGAATGCTCTATTTTCACAATTGACAGACCACGCAGCCTGCAGCAATCAGCAAAGGGCAGCTTATTTTGAGCAAAAACATCCATCAGACTGTGATGAGAAAAGCAGAGCTGCAATCAGTGGCAGGTTCTTCAAAGAACTGTTGATGAAAATGGATTTTACATGTATCAAGTGGAGAAGAAACTGCTGCTCATTTTTTTAAACCCCATTTACATGCATGGACAACAACACTAGTAACATTTCTGAACATGAAAGAGAGTGATACAGTAGTTCTATCATGAGTGGGACTTTTCTGTCCTCATCAGAAAATGGTATACTCAGTTTGTGGCAGGAATGTATTAGGTTTTAAAAAGGCAAGATAATAAGCAATTTCAGAGAAGGATCTAACATTTATTCCAAATTCTTATGCAGATGTATTTTTTTCATTGATATTATGATGGAAGAATTCTATTGATGTAACCAATAGAACAGAGATTTTTGATAAGATTTCTAGTCTTATCTACAGTAGCTTTATTCCATATGACTAAAAAATTAGAACTATTTAGCTCTGTGAATCCTTTCACTGGAAGATAGATCATGAAAGCTCTGTAGGCTCAAAGTTTTTGATCTAAAGAGAAAGAAAAGTTCTTCAAGTAGGAATCTTTAGCTTTCTTCTTTATATAGTATTTCCTGCTGTGGTTAGGAGATTTTTGGTTTTGGTATGTGCTAGAATATTTGGAAGTTTTTCCTAAAGTGGCAGAAAGAGATGCCACAGATACAAAATGGTCTGTTTTTAAGTATTAAATTTCTCTGCTTAAGGCCCACTAACCACGTATGTAAGAAGGCATTTAGAACTGAGACCTGATCTCAGGCCCTGTTGGCTGTTCTATTTGGTTTTGTGCTGCCTCCTGCAGGGGAGCTGTGGGAAGAAAGCAAGATAATGTATTGGCTGGGGTTTATAGCATACAGAGTCTCTATTCAAAATCACGAACTCTCTCTTCTGTCTCCCATCTCCCTTCTGGTAGTTACTAGATCAGACCTGGGCTTTTGTATTTGGTCATTTTCTTCCATTTAAGTCCAGAAAGATGGATTGTTTCTCTTTATGGGTTTGCTGAAAAGTAAAATGAGCAATCCCAACTGTCTCTTCAAACAAGAGGAAAATTACTACTTTGACCTGAAAGGACACTCATATGCATATCAGATAAAATAAGGTACCAGTTTCCTAGTAGACTGACACTTTTTCCTTTCCTGTCATGTACAAATCTTGAGGGTCTAACATGTGGACTCAGGAGCTCAGGCAAAAAAGCTATGCAGAGCTTGCTGTTCTGAAAGTGAGGTTATTTTTCTGTCCTTGATTATTCTCCCAAGGTTCCGTTTATATCTTATTTATAATTAGAAATATGCATTACAAAATGCTGTTGGCCACTCACTCATTGGCTAATGCAAACATTTTATCCAAGTGCTCCTCCAATTTGTAGCACCAAAGAAGGAGTACTGTGGGCAGCTACTGGCTAAATTGTAAGCAGCTTCAGGGGTAGTTTAGAGGAGGTCTGGGAATAGTTGGAGATATATCATTCAAGGAGCAGTGTGTCTAGGAAAAATATATCCTGCTATTTATTATTTTTTATATTGACTTAGCCCACCAGTATCCCCACCAGGCTGAGTACCAGCACTGTTGCCCTGGTTTCAAAAACCAGCTTGATGGATCAGGGGCCATGGCAGACATGACAACCTGAGTAATTAAAATGGTAAATGCCAGACTTGATAATGTGTTGACAGATGTTTGTGTTCAGTGTTAAAAATGTGTCTTGGCACAGGGAGAGAGTGGTGATCTGAATGTTTCCTTCAGAGCTCCCTGAGTTTCCTTGTGGGAGTCGAATTGGAAGTTGTAGAGCATTTCTCCATCAGTGATAGAGGCCCTTTATCCTTTTGTCCTTTTGGGGTGGTAGTAGCAAGCCTATAGGACTTATGGTCCCTGATGTTTTTCAGTTTTCTATGTGGCATATTACATTGATAGCATGAGAAAAAATATGCCTGCAATTCAAGAAGAATTCTAGGAGACTCACTTCATAGTCTTTATTCTCTGATGTATATTGAATGACAATAGCAGTGAAACCTCAAACTGCTCATTTGGGGAAGGCAGCTGTTGTGCACTTGGATAGGGCTATTTTTTTTTTTTTTATCAAATCTCCTGTTATTTGCATTTATATGGTACTTTTCTTCTAAAGCTTTTAAAGCAATTTCAGCTTCACAATACTTGGGTGAATTGGACGAGAAGAAATACACTTCATTTTGAGTTTGAGATAAAAGAGGGAAATTGTCCATGGCTCTCCTCAACAGAACAGAACAGAACAGAAGAGTACAGTGGGTGTTCAGTTTTCCCTACCTTGATTTCCTTAGAAGCCTCACAGAGTAGACTATTAAAGAAGGGGCTCTGGTCTCAGGGTCCAGATGCTCTGGGGAAAGGGTCCACTGATAGGCTTCAGGGCTCCTGTGAGTTCCCTGAGAGAATATAACCCTCCTGTGCAGTTTGGGCTAAGGGTTTGCAGGTACTTATTAGATTCCCACAGGGCTTAAGGACCATTGCCTGGTGCAGTACTCCTCAAACCTCTGGTACATCTGAGTCAATTGGTATGTTTGTCAAAAATTCTGGGCCACTCAGAAATTGCAAGTTAGTACGTTTGAGGTGGAGGACCTGAATTTTAACACCAGGTGATTCTGATTCAGGTGGACCAAGAGAAACACTGGCCAACCCCCTTGAAGAGAGCCAAATAAATATGTGACTGATTGGAATCTATGGAAATTATTGTCTTAGATTGTGGAAGAGATTAAAGTGCAGGGCCAGAAAGGTTGCCGAGACTATAATAGTGGTATAGAAGTCAAGAAACTTTGTCACATGTCTTAAAACAGAATCGTATTTCAAGAGAAGCTAGGCTAGGTCTTTGAGAGTGAATGATTTAAAATGGAAAAGAAAACACCTTATATGAGATTTTAGAAGATCCGGAACAACAATGTTAGTATTTTTAACTTTTTCTTATCTATTTTTTATGGCTTTTAAGTCAGAAAAATAGGAGCTTCTGGCAGGGAACGAATGCTCGATGAAGTCATTAAATATCAGTTATCTGGAAATTGAAATCCTGTCATTAATTAGAAGTTAAGAAATAACATAAAGCAGAGGGTACCATTTCACTGCATTGCTGTGAGAAATGTATTAGCTGGACATAGGTCTGTTCTAAAGCAGCAAATTGTTGGGCTCCTGGGTGGCTCAGTCGTTAAGCGTCTGCCTTCGGCTCAGGTCATGATCCCAGGGTCCTGGGATCGAGTCCCACATCGGGCTCCCTCCTCGGGGGGAAGCCTGCTTCTCCCTCTCCCCCTCCCGCTGCTTGTGTTCCTGCTCTCACTATCTCTGTCTCTGTCAAATAAATAAATAAAATCTTAAAAAAAAAATAAAGCAGCAAATTGTTAGTGGGATTTTTCCATTTTTACAAACCCACCAAACTATAATATAAGCAGAAGGATTTTTATTTTGTTGAAGAGAGCACTTCTATTTCAGTATGTTTGACTGGAAGTTCTATGAAACTGTTACTCTAAATGCAGTCAGACCTGAACTGGGAGACCATCCAGATTCAGTGTTAACTGATAGCTGGACCAGCTGGAGAAATACAATTTATCCCCACCCCCCACCTCCCCCCACCAGATCTTCACACTTTTCTTCAGGAACTCTTCATGTCAAAGCCTGACAAAGTCCTCTTGTTACTCTGTCATCATCTATGCTACCAAATATACTTTGATGTGTATGGCACCACACTTAAGGGAAATTGCTTCGTGAACTTTTATTTAAAGCTACGATAATGTTAGCTCTGTGCCTTCTTTGCTTGTTACTTTGTCATTTAGTTTGGTTGTAAGAATATGATGCGGTGGTGAGTCAATTGCTCTGAAACCTCACTGCACTCTGTAAAGTACTATATTCGTAAAGTACCTTTTGGGAAGTACACAGTGTCTTTTTGAAGAGATTCTTTTTAAAAGTTAACAGAGTGTTTTTCTATAAATGTATTGACACACACTTAGAGCACAGAATACGGAGCCTAGCAAGATCTTTTGAAAATATATGGCTGATGAAATGCCATGATTTGTTTCGAAAAAGCTCTTAGGAAATTAAATTGCCTTATAAGAGAAGTGAGCTTTCTTATGCAGGCATAATGCACTCTAATGTAAAGCTGTAGCTAATTATCCTGAAGAGAGACTTTGAGAAAAATAAAGAGGGGTCCTGTCTAAAGGAATCTCTATCCTTCAGATTGGCCTGAGCCAGCTGAAGCCATCTTTCCCTGGTCCAGTTATTTTGTGATTCTGCTCCTCTTCTTTCAACCTCTCAGTGTCCCCTGTAGCCCTGTCCTCCCCTCCCCCTCAAAGTCTCATTCACTGTTGCATGACCAGCACTGGGAAACTACACGCAATCAGGTTCTATAGATAATTGTTAAATGAGTTGACAAATGCATAAAAATCTCCAATAACTTTTCATCAACCTCTGGATACGATCAAAGTGTTTACAATGACCTACAAAGCCAGGGCTGATCTGGCCCCTGTTACTATTTCTGACTTTATCTCTCTCTCTCTTTTTAAAATATTTTATTTATTTATTTGTCAGAGAAAGAGAGAGAGCACAAGCAGGGGGAGTGGCAGGCAGAGAGAGAAGCAGTACTCACTCTGCTCCACCTATACCAGCCTCCTTGTAGTTCCTCAAATAGGCTAGGCCTACTTCCACTTCAGGGCCTTTGCACTTGCTGTTCCCTCTACCTGGAATGCTCTTTTCCAATTATGTATCTCTATCTTAGAGGCTTCTTTCTCACCTCTAGATCTTCTCAATGAAATTTTCCTACTTCTTATCCCCTATTTTGGATGTCTATTGTTACATAACAGACCACCCTTAAAGTTAGTGGCTTTAAACAGCAATGATTTGTTATTTAAGACAATTCTGCAGGTAGATAGATGTTTCTTTCCCACCTGGTAGTAACTACATTCAGCTGGAAGCTCTGGTGATACATCTCAATTGTCTTCTCTAAAGGATGACTTATTTTCCAGGGCCTTTCCCTGTGGCCCTCTGCTCCAGCAGAATAGTTAGGTCTTGCTTAAATCATGGAAGCTAGCTTCAAAGTAGGAGTGTTCCAAGAGGCTAGGTCCTAAGCCTCAGTTTACATTATACTTGCAAATGTCCCATTGGGCAAAGCCTCAGTTTACATCATACTTGCAAATGTCCCATTGGGCAAAGCCGGTAACCTGGCAATGGCCAGCATCATTGTGGGAGGAGATTACACAGGGTGTGAACACCTGGAGGTAATGGTTTCTTAGAGAAATGAGTTAGCTGGGCATAGGTCTGTCAACTAACCTAATGTCTTGGAGGCTATCAACAAATGGTATACCCCACTCTGCTCTCTAGCTTCATTTCTCTCCCACCTGCAAAATATGCTGACCACCCCTGAAGACTCCCCACAGTCTCATCCCATTGAGGCGCCCGTTTAGGCTTGAGGTCCAGGATGATACCATTGAGATTGGGTCTAGACATGGCTGAGGCAGATGAGTGCAGTTCCTCAGGTGCAACTCCTAGAATTGTGGCTCCACAGTTACATTTAATTATAGCTGCCTGTACCTGAATCAGCAAGATCATTCTTTGCCTCTCAGCTCCTAGTTTAGAAATACAGCATATGTGGGGTGCCTGGGTGGATCAGTTGGTTAATATTTATTTTCTAATTATAGATTTAATTCTTTTCATTATTAATCTATAAAATATAGAAAACATAAAATAACAATGATCTTTAAACCCTAAATCTAGAGATAAGAGCTGTTAAGACTAGCACCTTTTCTTCCAATATTTTTGAGCACGCACACACTAACACATGCACACATACATACTTTGTACAGTTGCATCTGTCTATATTTTTTATATATTGCACTGTTTTTACTCACTTTATATTATGGACACTTTTTACATCTTTAAATACTCTCTGTAAACATCACTTATAAAGGCCCCATGATATTTCATCGTAAGATTTATCATAACTTATTTAGTACTCCCTTATTATTAGATATTATATTAAATTTTTATAAGTAATGTGATAACATTTTAATGCATAAATAATTAAATATTTTGATAATTTTCTTAGATTTTACTTTTAGAAGTGGAAATACTAGTTAAAAGGAGTAAATATTTTCAAAGTTGTTCTTGATATCTGTTGTTAAATTGCTTTCTGTAAAGATTATACCAATGTACATTAACCAGTACTAATGAGATTCATCTTATCATGTCATTGCCAATGGTGAAAATCATCAGTACCTGAAAAATCTTGTGTTTTAGTTTTTTTCCATTGAGCAGTTTTCTTGATTTGTCACCCACTTATATTTCTGCTTTGTGAATTGTTTATCCCTGTTTATTTGTCCATTTGCTTATGGAGACTTTAATGTTTTTCATTATCAGGAATGTTAATTTCTAAAGGGAAAGTAGTAGCTCGTGTACTAAATTTAATTTTAAAGAAATTCTAGGAATGCATCTAATCTGCCCATCAGTTAAACAGTTCAAAGAATCTTTAGCATCTTTACAAATATTATGATGGAAAAGTGCAGGTTGCAATGATCATGTCATTCTGCTTGTCAGAAGTGTTTAATAGCTCTAGCACACAGAGTGAAATCCAAAGCTCTCTAAAATATAAATGCAGTGTGTCTTTTCATCTTTTCCCTTAATACACTATTCCTCTGTCTGTTAGTATTCTTCACCTCTTCCTGGACTTCTCCTATCTCCATTAAACTTAAATCCCTGTCATATTAGAAAGACTATTTTCTGTTCTTCAACTTGCTCCATATAGACTCTCTCTGTGTTATTAAATCCATCTTAAGCTTGTATATCTAAATTATTTAAGGTGCTTGTATTCCACCTGCTCATTAGGCCTGCCCGGACATCCTCCAACCAGAAATAATCTCTTTCCCCTGGTACCTCATCATATTTGGTAAATCTATTAGAACACTTTGCATCGGGGGTGGCATTGGTGTCCCTGAACAGTGGACAGGTATCATTAAACTTACTTGAAACCCTTCACTTCCTTGTTTTCTATTTTTCGCAGCCCCTCTTTTCTTCACCCCTGTCCCTATTCTGCTTGGCTTCCATAGTTAGTGATTCTATTCTCATAATCACATCAATTCCTCTTTTCTGTTGTCTTTCTATTGACCTGACAAAATCCCAAATCTGGAGGAATCCAATTATCATTTTTACCTGTATACTAGGACTACTGACCACAACTGGAAAAATCTTGCAACTCGATGGGCCCTTAAAATTTCCTTCTTTCTGCAATGATTATTTCAAGACTTCCCCCCACCTCCCACTTTTCTCATCTCTCCACCCACCACTGCCTACTTCCTCTTTAGAAAATCACATTGAGTGATGACTGAGGTCATCAACTGATTGGATGAGGCTCATCCACATTATGTAGTGGTTGGGGAGCAATCTCCTTTATTCGGTCTACCAATTTAAATCTTAATTTTATCCAAAAACACCCATAGAAATACCCAGAATAATTTTTGATCAGGTATCTGGGCACCCTGTGGCCCATTTATGATGGTTACATAAAAATAACCACCAGAGCACCTGGGTGGTTCAGTCGGTTAAGCATCTGACTCTAGATCTCAGCTCAGGTCTTGATATCAGGGTTGTGAGTTCAAGCCCCACATTGGGCTCCAAGCTGGGCATGGAGCCTACTTAAAAAAAGAAAAAATAAAGTAACCTTCACACAACCCTATAGATTATTCCCTCTTTCTACTGTATTCTTTGTCCTTGACTGTCTATGAAGATCTTTCCATTCACAGATGATACCCGAAATTATCCACCTATATAAAATACTATCAATCAACTCCCAAACTGCTTGCTTTACACATGTATTATCTTTCAGTTGTCATCATACAGCACTCCTCCCTTCACACCAAAATTCTTAAAAGAGGTTATCTGTAATTTTTGTTTCTGTATTCTCACCTTGTCTTTACTGCTGAATTCATAACAATGCATTCCAGTCTCTGAATCCCCAACTATACCTAAATTGGATTTAACAAAGGTTTCTATGTTATTAAATGCAGTGGGAAAACATCAGTCATAATTTTATTCATCTAGGGTGACATTTTGCTTTGTTAATCAAATCCTGCTTTCTGAAACACTCTCTTCCTTGGCTTCTGGTACAACAATCTAGTGATATTCCTCCTCATTCCCCACTGTCTTTATTAGATCTTTCTCCTCTCTAGTTTTTCAAGTTAGAGCCTTGAGATTTATCCATCACCCTTCTCTCTTTTTATTTTTTATTTATTTTTAAAAGATTTTATTTATTTATTTGGCAGAGAGAGACACAGCGAGAGAAGGAACACAAGCAGGGAGAGTGGGAGAGGGAGAAGCAGGCTTCCCGCTGAGCAGGGAGCCCGATGCGGGGCTCGATCCCAGGACCCTGGGATCATGACCTGAGCCGAAGGCAGATGCTTAATGACTGAGCCACCCAGCGCCCCACCCTTCTCTCTTTTTAATTTTCTATACCCAATCTGTAACAAAATCTCATGCATAACTTTTAAATCTCTCTCAAATACATCCATTTCCCTTTCTTGCCACTGCTGTCATCCTGATTTAGGCCATCATCATCTCTTTACTGGCTTAAAGTAATCACCTCCTTCCCTTGAGTCTTACTACTCTGTCTCCAAAGCCAAAATGATCCTTTAGACATCACATTTGATCATCTTCCTCTCATGCCTAAAACTCTTCCATGGCTTCCATTTGCCTTTAGGTTAATTATCCCAAACCTTAAGATCTTAAGATAACCTTAAAGCCCTTCAAGATCTGCTTTGCTTTCTGGTCCAGCAACATTAGGCTTTGTCAAAATGCTCCTTCTCTAATCTGGGTCTTCGAACACGCTCTTCTCTGCTGGAACAAGCTATCCCTTGTATCCAAGACTCCTTTACTACTCCCCACTTCTGGCTCTACTCACATAATTGCTAGGACTTTGAATAGTTACTAAATGTTTATGAAACTCACCTGCCAAATAGGGGCATCTCATTTAATCCCCAGAGAGCATTGGGGTGCCTGGGTGGTTCAGTCATTAAGCATCTGCCTTCGGCTCAGGTCATGATCCCAGGGTCTCGGGATTGAGCCCCACATAGGGCTCCCTGCTCAGCGGGAAGCCTACTTCTCCCTCCCCCACTTCCCCCGCTTGTGTTCTCTCTCTCACTGTATCTCTCTGTCAAATAAATAAATAAATAAATAAAATCTTAAAAAAAAATCCCCAGGGGGGATTTTCTGACTCTTAAATGAATAAAAACGTATTCTGTGTAGTGCCTACCACATAAGATGCTCGCTGGATAAAAGTTATTTTCTCCAACTTGAGAAACCAAGAGGTTGGTATGGGTCTTTTCCACTAGATTGGGAATCCTCCAAATGCTTTTATTCTCTGCAAGTCTTAGGACCATGCTTTTAAACGTAGTAATTATAATGCTGCCTTTTAAATTAGGATATTGACATAAAGAGGTATTACTATTTCTGAAATGACCCTCAGAATTTTTTGACTACATATTTCTTGTATATTATTGGTCCATTCTTCCAAAATGCTTAGAAATTCATTCTCACTGACAAAGATGTTTTTTGGGCCTATTAAAATGTCTTATTTTCTCAGTCAAAAGGCACATTGTAGAAATTAGATATATTTACCACATAGAAGGTGGTTCTATTTCACATCATCTAAAAATAGGCAAATGCATAACTTTAAGGCAGATGACACAAATGTGTGATATAAATAGCTATCTTTGAGATTTATAATTGTATCCAAGCTACTCATGTATGTACAAGTCATCATTAGAAGGCTGTATTTTAAGAGAGATCTGTAAAATATTACTTTACTGATCTGATATCAGGTAAGAAGCAAGAATTTAATCATAAAAATGATTACTTGTGTATATGCTCAGTTTTAGGTAAAATGATGCAGAATGCAATTCAGATACATGATTAAAATCCCATAGATACCTAGACAGAATTTTCAGAACAAAGAAACCTTGAGATGTTTTTCTAGCCTGTGATACAACAGCAAGTTCAAAAGTGAAAAATCTTGGTAAAATATAGTCTTAGTTCATGTTATAGGACAAAAATATGGGTTGAGTAAATTCAGCCCTAAACAACTGGATTTTATTTTATTTTATTTTTTTAAAGATTTTATTTATTTGAGAGAGAGAATGAGATAGAGAGAGAGCATGAGAGGGGGAGGGTCAGAGGGAGAAGCAGACTCCTCACTGAGCAGGGAGCCCAATGCGGGACTCGATCCTGGGACTCCAGGATCATGACCTGAGCTGAAGGGGGTCGCTTAACCAACTGAGCCACCCAGGTGCCCTTTATTTTATTTTTTTTATTCTTATTTTATTTTATTTTTTAAAGATTTTGTTTATTTATTCATGAGAGACAGAGAGAGAGAGAGAGGCAGAGGGAGAAGCAGGCTCCCAAGGAGCAGGGAGCCCGATGCGGGGCTCGATCCCAGGACCCTGGGATCATGACCTGAGCCGAAGGCAGACGCTTAACGACTGAGCCACCCAGGCGTCCCACAACTGGATTTTATTAACTGACTTGTACAGGTGGATGTAGCTGTGGTGAACCGTCAGGTAAGCATCTTTGAAAGTACCTATGCCACTCTAAAACTTCTGGGAAGGCTGAAAGTAGGATTCTTCTCTCAAAACTGCAAAAGCAGTGACATAGGAAACTTATACAAGATAAAACAGAAACTCAAATTGTAAAGGGGAAAAAAATCTCACCCTAAGTCTTAAGCAGTTATAGACTAGGTCATGTGGGTATGCCATTGCATGATAATTTGACACTTTAATCTCTATGCCACATTTCAAAACTCCCTTTTCAGATGAGTATAGTACTTTTCTCTTCTATGCGGATATGTGAGCAGATATACTCCTCATTTCCTAATGAGCACCAGATTCTCCCAGTGTGTAAATTAAGCTCTTTTGGAATCCACTACCAGGCCACAAGGGTATCATTCAGTGCATTGAAGTAGTAATTTACTAAATGGGACCCTCATGGCCCAAAAGAGTTCATGTAGCTTCCCAAATGGCTACCTTAACCAGGCGATGGTTTATGGCCTGGAGAACCCATTGAGTATTCAATTATTCTATTACATTTAGAAAAGAAGACTCATATTTTCCCAGAAATTGTAGCTCAGCTTTATGCTTTAGCTCTGAGTCAGGTTATTTTTAGCTGCCTTATTTCCAGCAGACTTTTTCCTCTCTTATATTTTATATTTTGCTTCTGTTAGGTTGCCTAAATAGCACTCCCTTCCCTCCAGTTAACAATTCTATTGGATTTTAGTTACCATAATTTTTTCCCTCATTGGCTTCCTTTGAAAGAATGATTGTTAGGAAAGGTGATGAACACTGAAAAGTCTACCACTTGATCTCTTTCATTACTCTTCCAATTCATTTTCAATACTAAGTCTTCCACTTGGAAATTAAAAAAAAACACTTAAAATTTTGATCAAGGCTTTATTGTGGCATTAATAGTATAGTATTTTCTGTGTTGGCACCCCACTATTGTTCAGCAATGACCACTTCAGAATTATTTTGAACATTTAAAAGATTATCTCTGTTAATCCACCCTCTTTGAAGTTTTTAAAAACACAACAAAGAAAATTAAGCTTAATATTTTATGAATAACTAGTTAACTTAAAAAAGTATGACATTAGAATTTCACATTGCTTTTGAAATTTTGAATTTGATCTGTTTTTAGTTAATAGGACAATATTGTTCATGCAGTAATGTGTAGAAGGCTAAGATGCTGCCATTTCTATATTCTCTAGATGGCAGCTTAGCTCCACCTTTAAACATTTCCCTTTTAGTATTTTTCTCACTGGCATTTCATTTAAAACCTGGTAACATAATGTACAACAATGTGTAAAATGAATACAGCCAAACATGATCTGCCTGCCTTTAATGTCTTGACAAGGTTTTTCATGTAGCTTTGCCACACTGCTGATTTTAACGGAAGGACTTAGAGCAGCACTCCAAAAAGTGCTCTTATTTACCATTTTCCTCACATGAAGGTCAATGACTGGATCTTTTATGATGAAACTTTAGTTATAAGGCATCAAACTTGTTTTAGATTTTGTACTTCTCTGCATGGGTTTTTGAGCCAATTGTCATGCTATGTAGTCACATCTGAGATGTTATTTACTTCCCTCTATTACAGTTACATGAATATTTGGGTCTGAATGTCATAATACTTTTATTTTGTTCAGTCAGAGCCCAAGTGGCTTCCTGAGAATTATGAAAATAGTAGCTTAACTCCAGAACAAGAAATCACATTATCTTATAGAGCAAAATCTCAACTGGGCATGATTTTGATCTTAAGGGGATATTTGGCAAAGTCTAAAGACATATTTGGTTGCTGTGACTTTAGGGTAGGGGAGTGCTATTACCATCTAGTGGATATAGGCCAGCATTTCTGTTAAACCCTCTACAATATAGAAGACAGTCACCCACAACAAAGATTTATTCAGCCCAAAATATTAGTAGTGCTGAGATTGAGAAATCCTGTTGTAGAGAAACAGAGCCATAGTGGTATAATATCAAATCGGTGCAAATTTTTAGTAATCAACACAATGAATTCATAATAGTTTATTGAAGATCATAGACATCATAAATATCCTTTGGAAAAATAACTTTTTTCATTAATTTAGCAACAAATTTCTTACAAATCTATTCATTTTCCCTATTGATCCCAGTCATTGTTTTTCTCAAGTGGTTAAAAAAATGAACTGTGCGCTTATTGCTCAAGTCTTATTTTGCATATCTGAAACTCAGGAAATCTCTTTATGAAAAAGTTGTGATTACCGAGTACCTAAAATACCTAAAGAATTAGTCTGCATAGTTGTCAAAATCTATATGAAATTTTCTTTCCTTTCTATTTTGTAAGTCAACTTTATTAAAACAGGCTTGAGATGTCTCGAGTTTATCAAATCTATTGACTGTGGGATATATTAATTAAAATTATTGAAAATCAAGGTTTCAGTATACTGAAGTTCCGAAAGAATTGAGTATAAAAGAAGCTACTTAATTTATCATTGCCAAGAGACTGTGAAACAATGACAAACTTGTTTAGCATCCTGACACTTTGCTACAGATAAAATTTATCATCATGTTTTGCCCGAAGAGCTATTATGTGACGTAATTAAGAATACAAACCATATATATGGGCGCCTGTGTGGCTCAGTTGGTTAAGCGACTGCCTTCGGCTCAGGTCATGATCCTGGAGTCCCAGGATCGAGTCCCGCATCGGGCTCCCTGCTTGGCAGGGAGCCTGCTTCTCCCTCTGACCCTCCCCCCTCTCATGTGCTCTCTGTCTCTCTCATTCTCTCTGTCTCAAATAAATAAATAAAATCTTTAAAAAAAAAAAAAGAATACAAACCATATATGGATTCATCAGGTATTCTGTCATTAATAGGCCTATATGGTAGGTATTTTGGCTGCCCTATGCTCTCCTCAGATCAGTGATTTTTCAAATGGCATCTTATTCTAAATCCCCAGATATAAAATGGATTAAATTTGAGTTTCTTTTGTTGTAAGGACGGAAGGCTGCCTAGCTTCTTGAAGCAGACACAAGGCACCGTCCCAGAAATGCAGCCTTCTGTTGAAAGTAGTTTGGAAACAGCTGGCTTAGAGCAGAAGTATGTCAAGTATGCTTTAATCACTGAATTTTAGTTCTTATGGCATGTAAGTGTCCATTTTAAGGAAAAAAACAAAACAAACAAAAAAAAAAAAAAGGAAAGAAAACCCTTTCCTGACCCCGTAACCCTTCTAACTGCTATCCCCTTCCTTTCCTCCATTTATACATGCTAGTCTTCCACATGCCTCACTTCACTTTCTTACCTTTAATCCACTCCTAAAACCACTTCACCTTCTTCTAGTTCTACTAGCCCAAGGATACTGCTTTTGTCAAGGTCACCAGCCATCTCCCTGATGCTGATGGTCCCTTTACTCTCATCTTGGTCCACTTCTCAAACACCATTGACGCAGCTGGCCCCTTCTTCCTTTTTCAAACACCCTCCTGGCTCCTTTGTCCTTACTGGCTTCCTTTGTAGTCTTTCCTTACTCTTAAGTGTTGCAGTTCTTTAGGACTAAGTCTTGGGCTCTCATATTCCTTTCTCTAAACTCTCTTCCTAGGTTATCTTGTTATTTTTTTTTTAAGATTTATTTATTTATTTTAGAGAGAGAGAGAGTGAGCTCGAGCGAGTGAGCTAGTGGGAGGGGGAGGGGCAAAGGGAGAAGGAGAGAAGCAGACTCCCTGCTGAGTGATCTCACAATCCCAAGATCCCAAGATCACAACCTGAGCTGAAACAAAGAGTTGAACACAACTGACTGAGCCACCCAGGTGCCCCTAGGTTATCTTATTATCTCTATGATTTTAAATGCTGTCTATATGTTGATAACTCCCATATTTTACATCTTTAGCTAGACCTCTCCTCTGAGCTCCAGATCTACACACCCATTTGCTTACTTGAAACCTCTTCCTGGATGGCTCCTCTTCTCATTTGCTGTCCAGAGTTTCTTGAACTAGAAACCCAGCAGTCATGTTTTATTCTCCATCTTTCTTCACCATCCATATTACCATGCAAAACTCCTGTGTGTACTTTCTCCAGTCACATGCTTCAGATCTCTCCACACCTCTCAGTCTTTGCTGCTGCCATGTTTAGCTAAGTCTCCATCATTTTTCACTTCAAGAGCCTCCTAAATCATCTTTCTGTTCCATGCTTGCCCTCCCCTCATCCATTCTCCACAAAGCCACCAGCATGGTTTTTTAAATAGCAAATGGGTTATGTATCTTTCCTGCTTACAATTCTTACGTAGATTCCTATTGTATATAGAATAAAATCCATTCTCCATGCTATGGTTTGGGTCTGTCTGTTTCTACTATTTCAGTTTCTGCCACTTCAACTTTTTTCCCACTGATGTTTTAGATGCACTGACCTGGAGCATTTGGAAGAGACCAAGTTCTTTTTCACCTCAGACTCTTTGCACTTACTGTCCTCAAGTTCTCCCTAGCTCCTTGGATACCTAGTTCCTTTTCATCCTTCAGGTCTTATCTTAAAAATCCTCTCCTAATTAATAAGTTTTTACTCTTCACTGTTTTTAATTTTGTTTACCTGTTCATTTGTTCATTGTCCAACATGCAAATTTACGCTTCATGAGGACAGGGAACTTGTCTTTCTTTCTTGCCAGGAAGCTTGTAGGCACTCAGCACACATTTGATGAATGCATCAACAAGTTATTGTACTAACTAATCATCAGATTATGTAGGAGGGTCCAACATAATAGACTTGCATACATATGCTTGACCTGTACTTCTTGGCTTTAAAAAGGAGCAGATGACTCAGTAGGGGGATATGATAGTTGGTGTTTGAAGATGTAATTTGAAGTATTTGAAGATGCAATATGGAAACAGAACTGAGAATATGGGTAGAAGTTAAATGTGGAACAAACAATGGAATAGTAGGTGCTTGGAAGGTGGTGATGTCTACTTCACTGAAGATGTTCAACTGGAGTCTGGATGCCAACCTGTCCAGCAAGTGGTGGCAGGATTTCTTGCTGTACATTAGAACTTGATCTAGGGGCTTTTAGGGGCCCTTCCCTCTCTGAGATGCTGGAATTTTGTGGGTACAGAGGAGTTATTTTTCTCCCAGCATTAACCTGTCATTGTGATTTTATGGGTTTTCTTTTTCAAGTCACACCTTGTTGGGTGTCTTCTTAAAACCTCACTTTTATCTCAGAAATAATGCAGAAACAGAAGAAGCTATTTTCTTTTTGTTTCTATTTTTGTTTGAGAAAGCAATGTTAAACAATAAAAGAACTGGATAGAAATTTTCTTCCTGATGGCTTAATCTTTTAACAAGCATATATTAAAAAAAACAAATCAATATGTGCTTTTGGCATTACTTTCAAAGACTTTTCCTTAAACTTATGTAAAACAGAATCAATAGGAATATACCTTCATTTACTTGATGTCCTTAAAAGTTACCATCATGACTGGAGCTGGGATAGTCCACATCCCACACTCCACATATTACATTTTGAACTTTATTTTTTAATAACATCATTAACTTGCCATCATATCCTTTAATATTTCCTATCGAATTTCTTGTTTATCTTTAGTTATCAGCTAATGCATTTGATGTGAGAAATAGTGCCTTAGAATTCTCCAAACATTAATTGACTGACTTTTGGAAATCATAAGACATCTTAGGCTAGGTCTTACCATTAAACACAGCATTAAGAGAGGCTAATAGTCCATATTTAACTGAAGAAAAGTCATATCCCCAAAGGTTGTTTATATTTTCTCATCAATAAACAAATCACCCTCTTGCATTGTTGGTTGGAATGCAAACTGGTGCAGTCCCTCTCTAATATGGTATGGAGGTTCCTCAAAAAGTTAAAAATAGAACTAGCTATGATCCAGCAATTGCATGACTAGGTATTTACCTAAAGGATATAAAAATACTGAAGGAGTACATGCACCCCAATGTTTATAGCAGCATTATCTATAATAGCCAAATTATGGAGACAGCCCAAGTGTCCATTGACTGATGAATGGGTAAAGAAGAGGTGTTATATATATATATATATATAAAATGGAATATTACTCAGCTATAAAAAAAGAATGAAATCTTGCCATTTGTAGTGACATGGATGGAGCTAGAGAGTATTATGCTAAGCAAAATAAGTCAGTCAGAGAAAGACAAATACCATATTTCACTCATATGTGGAATTTAAGAAACAAAACAAATGCTCAAAGGGGAAAAAAGAGAGAGGGAGGCAAACCAAGAAACAGACTCTTAACTATAGAGAACAAAACGATGGTTATCAGAGGAGAGGTGGGTGGGGGGATGGGCTAGATGGATGATGAGTATTAAGGAGGGCACTTGTGATGAGCACTGCGTGTTGTATGTAAGTGTTGAATCACTAAATTCTACACTTGAAATGAATATTACAATGTATGTTAACTAACTGGAACTTCTTTACTGTAGTCTGTCCTTCCTTTGTTATTATATCTATTGCAGGTGAAAGTTAGTTTTGTTGAGATTCATAAATTCTTTTGCTTTTGTCCTCTTTCTGCTATTTCTTAAACTTCTTGTCTTCCTCTTTTATTTTCTACTATCACATTTTGAATTTATCCCTCTTGGCCTCTTGGGAATCCTTTCAATCATAGTCTTGACTGTGAAGTACTATGCATTAGTTTTCTATTGCTGCCTTAAGAAATTACCATAAATTTAGTGCCACAGAGCAACACAAATTTATTATCTTATAGTTTTAGAGATCAGAGGTCTCAAATAGTTCTCACTGAACAAAAACTCAAGATGTTGGCAGGGCTCCATTCCTTTCTGGAAGCTCTTGGGAAAAATTCATTTTCTTACCTTTTCCAGCTTCCTTGGTTCCTGAGCCCCTTTCTCCATCCTCAGAGCCAGCAGCTATGGTCAAGTCTTTTTCATATTGAATCCTTCCAAAACAATTCCTCTTCTACCTCCCTTTTTAACTTTCAAGGACGCTTGAGATGACATTGGACCCATCTAGATAATTTACAACAATCTCCTATCTTGAGGTCAGCTGATTAACAACCTCAACTTCTTCTGCAACCTTATTTTCCCTTTGCCATTATTATGCCTACCATGAATACCTACCTCTCTTTCTCTTGATATGTGTAAACTCTCTTCCAAATGAGCCATTCCCCACTCAGTAGGAGGAGGTGGTCCTGTTCTGCTTGTTTGCTCCTGTGGTTTCCACATTTGTCTCTGGCTGCCTGGTTGCTGCTGACTCTGAGTGATTATATAAAATATATATATGTCTTGCCTTTTTGAATTTAAAGCATATTTAAAGCACAATTAAGTTGCTTTGATATCTAAGTAACTTAGAAAAAAAATAGGTAAAGATTGCTGCCCACCTTTTTCTCCCTTTATTTAAATTATTTACAGTGGATCTGTTTTCTTCCTCTTTCCTTTTTTACAACGTATAAATATTTTCACACCACTAGAAAATAAAAAGGAATATAAAAACCAGAACCACTGTGAGAAAACATTTTAGTTATTAATAGTTTTATTTTTATTCACCACTTTTTCCCACCATTTTGGTGATTTATAAATGAACTGTACAAATGATTCATATGCACTCCTAGCTCATTTTAGGTTTTTTTTAAGATTTTATTTATTTGGGGGAGAGAGAGAGAGAGCACAAGCAGGGGGAGCAACAGGCAGAGAGCGAGGGAGAAGCAGGCTCCCTGCTGAGCAGAGCCTGATGTGGGGCTTGATCCAGGGACCCTGAGATCATGACCTGAGCCACCCAGGCACCCTCATTTTAGTTTTGATATGAAACTATATAATTGTACTTCTGCCAGAGTCTTTCTGTGCTTTAAAATATGTTCATTCTATTTTTTTCCCTGTTATATATAAGCTAGGTATTTAATCCTAGCAACATCTTTCTGAGGACAAAGTTCTCTAATTTCCAACATATAAGGCATTTCTATAGGTGTTAAGCTTGTTACTTATATGCAGTTGTTAATTCTTGCCTAACTTCTCTTAGACACAAAGGAGACAAGTGTCACAGGCCTAACCATTTCTATCTTGATGTTTGGGATGCCAATATTTCTTAACATAAGGAGAACAGTTCCATTTATGATTCTCTGAAATAGATGAAGACCAAACCTACATGGAATTTTGAACCATGATCAGGAACAAGAATCTGGGGAATTTTTGGAAAGGAAGTAATTTTCTCACAATTTCAATTTACTTTTCACCAGAGGAAAGATATTCATGTGTTTCTGGACTATTTCAATTCACTGAGCTCCACCTGTTTCAAATAAAGAGGTCCTTTATACAATCAATGAAGCCAAACAAAACACTACAGTTTCTGAATTCAGTACAAATTATTTTCCATTATAAAGGATCCCTATCATTGAGAAATAGCTTCTCTATTCATAGCAGTGATGAGAGAATGACATCCTACATTTTTTTCAGTTTTATGAATATGTTTCCTTTAAGACCCAGCATTTTAGCATTGCTGACTCTTCAGGCTGACATCTTGAATTAGGGTCAATTTAAGGAAATGAAATGCATATGTGCAAATTCTGTCACTAAACTGAGACAACTAGTTGGGTCATTTTCTGTTCTCTGTGCACAGGAATGATCCTAGGCCTTTTCATAAATGAAGTTGAAATATTTGTCCTTTTATCATGGCTTTTTAATTTGTTCTAAGTAGATTTTATGAACCAAAGGAAAAAAATTAAGAATAATTTCTCCAACATAACTTCTGAGTGGTAATATTGTACAAGGATCACTGTAAAGGAAGGAAAGAGTTTGATACAATGGACATTGGAGGCTTTACCTAGAAGTGCCAAAAGATACCATTAGTTGGTAATTTACAACAGGTTCATATGCCAAACATTGTAAAGTCTAGAGGAAAATATGAACAACAGAATCTCCATTTTTAGTTTTTGATACTTTTGTTGCAGGCTGACAAGAGCTGGAAGGTTCAGACATTTATCTTGAAATAATGAGAGAAGTTTTTCCTTTCTGAATTAGTTAGATAGTTGGTACTAAGACTGCCCCAAGGCATGGACTGTGAATCCAAGTGTATCCACACCAAGTCATCTTTCATTTAAGTGTGTTTAATAAATCATCTTCCTAACTGGCACTGGGGGTATAAAAGTTCATGCCTCTGGCACAGCTGAAAAGGAGAAAAAGATCAGGAGCATGGAGTTTTAAGAAATGTAATTTTATTTTCAACTTGGGTTTTCTGACATATAAGGAAAAAATGCTATTTAAAAAATATTGCTACTTGTATGAAAGCAGTTGCTTCTAGATGGCTCAAAATAATAAAATTTGAAAGGCTGAAGATGGCCAGCTTTTGTCCAGGATTCAATGGATTTCGTGGAGCATGTGTTAGACTGAAGCTTCATGAGGACAGGGTTAGGTGACCATTCATTGTTGAATGAATTAGTAAAAGTGGAAATTTAATTTCTTTTGACTCTTTTAGGTCTCAGGTAAGTTATTTGGATATGGATAAGGACGTAGGTTTTGGTACCTTTGCTGGAGAGATTGGGCATGACTTTGTTTTTTGTTTTTTTTTAATCAAGCTGTGAGTTTTCTCTCTCTGGTCAGCAATTTCACAGGATCTTGAAAACTTTGCACTTATTCACTAAACAGGTTTATAAACCATTCCTCAAGGTTTGGTAGTTTCATGTATTCATTCAGTTAGGATATATGTGTTGAATGCCTACTATGTGCCAGGAAGTGGTTGTACCCTAGCCTTATACCTATGTCCCTCCACTCTTGGGGATAAAGACCTGTAAGCAGTTTCAAATTGATATAGAGCAAGTGCTATAACGGACCTAGAACAATGTGTCACAGAAGCATATAAGATAAGGTATAAGACCCAGATTTGAGGTTTTAGGAAAATCCTTCTAGAGGAAGGAGCATCTGAGCTGAAACCTTAATTTAAAATATAAGAGAGTGGGGCACCTGGGTGGCTCAGTCGGTTAAGCATCTGCCTTTGGCTCAGGTCATGATCCCAGCGTCCTGGGATAGAGCCCCACATAGGGCTCCCTGCTCAGCGGGGAGTCTGCTTCTCCCTCCCCCACTACCCCCTGCTTGTGCTCTCTCTTTGTGTCAAACAAACAAATAAATAAATCTTAAAAAATAAAATAAAATAAAAGAGAGCTAGAAGAAGGAGGCAGAAGGAGTGCTCAAGGTAGGGAAGCATGGTAGATTTTGGAACTAAAAGCGCTTCATAAGCACTTTGGAGTGAAGAGTGGGGAGAGCTGAAGCTGTCATGGTAAGCAGAGGCCAGGCTCAGAAGGGCCTTGAAAGCCATGCCAAGGAGTTTAGAATTTATCCTTAAAGCTTAATTAAAATAATAATAGTGTTAAGAGGCAAGGATGATGGAGAGTCATTGAAAGCTTTTAAGGAAAGAAACTATATAATCAGACTTGTGTTTTAGAACACCCACTAGAACCCTAGGCTATTGGTTGCAATAGCCTAGGAAGAGATAATTGTAACCTGAAGCAGAGAGGTGGCTATGGGGACTGGAGGCTATGGCCTGATTAAGGAGATCATTATGAGAAAGTATGTCCAGATCTTGGTGATACACTGGACACGAAGTACATGAAAGACCAAGGAGTTAGTTCATGGTGACTCCCATGAGTATTAATGGAGTCTTAAGGAAACTTAATGGACTGTATGGTGCCATTTACTGAGGAAGGAGGACCAGGATGAGGTGGAAATGTTCAGGCATGTTAAGTTTTAGGTACCTGTAAGATATTTGAAACTGTCTAGGAGACAGTTAAATATAGAAGACTAAAGCTAAGGAAAGAGATCGGAATGGAAGTTGAAGGTTTGAGCATTATCAGCCTAAAGGTGGAAATGGAAACCGTGGAAATTGATCTGTTTGCTCAGGAAGAACATGTAGAGTGTCTTACAGTGTGTTGCTTTGGGACACTGATTTTTAACAAATGGACAGAAGAAGAGGAATTGGCCAGGGAGACTGAGAATGAGTGAAGAGATGGGTAAGAGGTGTATCAAGAGAGTGTGGGGTTAAGGTAGCTAAGGAAAGAACATGTTTTGAGAAGGAAATGCTCATTAGAGGCCATACCATAGTGAGTTGAAGACAGGACTTAATAATAAGGTAGTTGTCAGTACTTTGGAGGGAGCAGCTTCCTTGGAATGGTGAGGGCAGAAATTACTCCATTACGAAGTGAGAAGTATGTGGGTGGCGGGCCTGTGGAGAAAGAGAGCTGCTTTAGGTAAGTGCGAGTGTGAGGAGAGTAGAACAATGGTATGGTGTCAGATAAGTAAGGGATCTGGGAAAGGCACATGTGGTTTTTGTTTTCTTTTGTGTTTGTTTGCCTGTTTTAATGAGTGAAACCTGAGTATGTTCAAACATAGATGAGAAGAATTTGAAGATGAAGTGAGAGGATAGGGTTCGGGTTGGATAACTGGAACAAAAAAGATCCCTGAGGAGGCAAGAGAAGATAGAGTCCCAAGAACAGCTGTACTGAGATAGGGGTGGCTCTGAATTTAGGCAAACAACAACAACAACAACAAAACAACCCACGCATTAGGCTGGGATGGTGGGAGGTTTGGGGAGTTGGAAGTTTGAAGAGCTTGAAAAATGTTTGAGATGGTAGCTGTGTGCAATAGAAAGCTAACACACACACACACACACACACACACACTTGCCAAGCAGCATGGAGGACTCAGTACAAGTTGAATGCCATGAAACTATAGTGGCACCAAGAAGACTATGATTTTTTTTTTTCTCCAGCAGTGCCCAAGACCTGAGCTTAGTCAAGGAGATAGCAGATATGGTAGGTATTTCCAGCTAGGTGTCAGTGAAATGCAGTGGGGACAAGGTAAATGAGACATTTATACACAAGTAGCTGAAGAGAGGGACCAGGCACTTTTCTCCAGACTTTTTTGTTCTCACGTTCTCAAAAGAATTTTGAAAAACTGGCTATACCTCTCATACATTTTAAAGTTGAAATCTAAAAACATTTACCACAAGCTTAAAAATCATAAAATTAAATAGTTGCAAAGGATGGGTCTTCTAGCTTATTTTATATAATATACATACATTAAATGTATTTTTATTCAAATCTTGGAGCTGTAGATGTAGCTTATTCAGTTTATAGAACATGCCCTTCAGATAATCAGGCATCATTGTTAAACTAATCAGCCAAATCAGAGTTACTTTTCATCAGAAAAGGCATGATTTTATTTTAAAATTCATACAGTCATAAATCTGCCTAATACTTTTCTCATTTCTGTATTCTAAGATAGGTTAATTGATTGATAGATGGATGGTTGATTGATAGGTAGATAGGTGGAGAAAACAAGACATGGATGAATAGATACTTGTCTTGAATATGTCTCCTGGATGAAACAAGGTCCTCCTGAATATTTCTTTTTGAAGCTTTCATTGGCTTTACCTTTAAGAGACTTTTTCTTAGGAAAGTGACACTCTAGATTTGTTCCTATTTTTTATTTTGGTTTTTACACCCTGGAACCATACACCAAAATAACATGTAGGACAGGGGAGAGCATGTCTTTCTTTTGTAAAGTGGAGAAAGGTGAGGAAGGGAGGAATAACTGCCACATAGCAGTTTGCAGGCAGGTCAGCTTTAGGAATGAGTCTGTGGAAGTTTAGAACTGGAAGTTTTTACCCTACAGGTATCTAAGCCTACTTATGTTTTGGAAAATCTTTGTGCTCGTACCTCAGTTTGAAGAACATTGTGGGCCATAGCCAGGTCAGGGTGAAGAATGAAGGTGAGAGGTTGTGAGAAGGTACAAGGCCAAGAAGCCTGAGATCTCCTAGTTTCAAGATCTATAATTTCAATGCCTTATGTTTAAGTAGTATTTTTTGTTTGTTTGTTTTGACATTCAGAGACTCTGTGTTGGTTTTTATTGAAAATGGAAATGTTGGGGCACATTTGGGTTTGTGTTTCCATCTGGCACAGTGTATAAAGAGCCTGGGCTTTGGAGCCAAACACGCCTGGATCTGAATCCTTGCTCTACCACTTACTGTGGCTGTAGGCAATCCAGTTATGCTTTCTGTGCATCAGTTTTCTCATTTGTAAAATTAGAATAATACTATCTGCCTTGCAAGTTGTTATAAGAGTTAGACATTACTGGTTCTTTTATTCAACAAATATTTATTGAATGCCTACTATGTGCCAGGCACTGTTTGAAGAGAGCATTTGGAACACAAGAATAAACTAATCAATGGCAATTAAATGGGACATGTTTGAGGGTAGGACACATGTTGTATTCTTCTGTGACACAAAGACAGTAATTCCTGTGTGGAAACTGAAGGACAACTGCAAATGTACAATGTTTATTTTTCCTGAAGCTCATAAGGCTCTCAGGTCTAAGCTACTTTTTTCACTCTCACTTTTATAAAAATACAGTGTTCAACAAGATAAAAACATGGCTCTCACAAATATGAGTGAATACTTGTCAGAGATTTTATCTAATTTATTATTAAATGAGAGAACCAGTATAAGGGTAAACTGATTCCAAAAGCATTTGAGGAACAAGGATGTTAGGGAAGGCATTGAAAAGTAAAAAGTATTGGAATAAGTTACCCTGGTTAGATGTGAAATTGGTTGGTGGCCCAGAGGGCAACAAAATAGCAAGCTTTAGGATTATCTTTTTGTTGTAGTCCACCATTCATGTACTAAAATCCTAATGTCCATGTTTTGGAATCAGGAAGTAGGGCCTGTGGGAAATGCTTAGGTCATGAGGATGGTGTCCTTCTGAATGGGATTGATGTTTTTATAAAAGAGACCTGGAGAGCTCCCTAGCCCTCCCACCCTGTGACATCACATCGAGATGACAGCCAATGCCAACTATGAACCAGGAAGTGGGCTTTCACCAGACATTGACTCTGCCAGCACTTTGATCTTCGGCTTCCCAGGCTTTGGAACTGTGAGAACTGTGAGGAATAACAAATTCTAAGACTTTCAAAAATGTGTACATGTACATGTGTATTGTCATACGTTCAATTAATACACCTAAACTTAGGCTTTGGTTAATGCGAAGATTCTAAAAGTAATATATTGGTTAAGAGCAACAAAGAGATTTTTTTTTTTTTTTGCTAAGAAAAAAATTAGCAAATTGCATAAAAGGAGCTTATCATGATACTTTTGGGGTGGTCCACTTAATCTCAGAAACTACTTCCCTATAACCAATTACATGTGTTGTGCTTTCCATAATATATGATATGGAATAATAGTAAACACACAAGTATTGTCAATTTTGTGACATATTTGCTCAGAAATGGCTGTGCTTATTATCTCAACAACCTTGTAGTCAGAACAGACACATAATGCGTCTCATTTTAAGAATAAAAAATGTGATTTAGAAAGTGGTTCAGCAACAGGGCCAAGACTCTAAATCAATGCTGCTGTCTTGGCTCTAATCTATTTGACCTGACAGCCTGGAGATGGTTGTAAAAGCAGTCCCCAGTTTCCAGGTGAGTTATGTTCCTAAAGATCATTTGTAGGTCAGTTTTTTTGAACTCCACACGTTTTCCCATAGAAATAGCAGGATGAATAAAGGTTATGTCTCCAATCCTGCCTGCCAAAGCCTTTAACCCGTGGTGCATCCATCCTTCAGGGATACAGAGCCTCTTACTTATTAATATCTACTGGAGAATTAGTTCAGAGCTCTGACTTGGAATGTAGGGAGCACATTTCCTGTGCCCTGCCTCCTTCCACTTGAGCACTAGGGCTGAGCGTGGAGAACACTTCCAGCTTTCGACAGTGGATGGTAGCTCTGGGTAGCTGGAGGGAGAGAGGCTCTCACATGGGCGACTGAGGGCACTTGATGCAGACTCTCTGGAGAGAGCCCTGAGGCAGGTGCCTGTGTAGAACAGAGGCTGGAATGTTGTGGGGTGTGTTTGAGGAGGGGATGCTGAATGACCAGGTCGAAGCCTGTGTTGACAAAGGCAGATGGTTCTTAAAGTGGTAGACCCCGGCAATGGGAGGACAGTCAGACTGTGCAAGCTCCTTGTAACAGCTCCTTAATGAGATCCACAGAAAGCACAAAGTTGCTTTTGTGGATTTTTCCCTCTCCACTTCAGCTTATTCAATAAACTGGCTGCATTTGCTTACATTTCCTTGTTGATTTTATAAGGTATATTGTCACTGAAATGGAAAATTAATATTGAAAAGTACCAAGAAAAATGTAAAAAATCACATAATCCCTTTTATCCAGAGATAAGCATTATTAGTTTAAAGGTTTTAATCAGAATTAGGGAAAATATTTCAGACATGACTCCAAAAACCATTCCATAAACTCAGTAAGGAGGTCTGGGGTCCAAGCTTCAATAGTAATTTAAATTTCCTATCATTTTCCCAGATTAGGTCATGTTTAGACTATCTCCAGTCTTTATTCTCTTATTTAATACATTGGATCATGTAATTTCCCCCCGGACTTTGTTATTGTTTTGTCACCTTTTCTCAAATTGTTATGTAAGAACTATCGAACAATGGAAGAAGATTCAAAGTCAAAAGGCCTGAGCTAAATTAACACAATACTTAACAGTGAATGAGGACATGTGCTTATTTATCCATGTCCTTGCCAACACTAGGATGTATCAATTTTTTTTCTATATATTGGCCCACCTGATAAAGGGAAAATGTTTCATATTGTTATTTCTAATTAAGGTTGAGTTTGTTTTCCATGTGTTTATAGGACACGTGCCCCTCTGAGAGGTATGAAAAAGAGTTGAGATTTGAAACCAGGGATATGAAGGGTATGCAGGTAGCAGTGGATGTCTTAAGTACTGATGAGGGCTTAGCTCATCATGGGCATCACTGGCAAGGGGGTGTGTGTGTGTGTATATCTGTGTGCATGTGTGTGTGTGCGTGTACATGTGTGTACCTACACATTATAAGGGAGGGAGTTTCTATGTAATCAGCATAAATATAAGGTTCCTGAAGTGGTGGGGAATTCCATGTAGGGGCTGAACATCTGAAGTCATACCTGTGGGTCCCCCAGTCCCTCATATCCAATAGTAAAAAGTCCCTGGGAGGGTGGACAGGCAAGAGTTTTTTTTTTTTTTTTTTAAGATTTTATTTATTTGCGAGAGAGAGAATGAGAGACAGAGAACATGAGAGGGAGGAGGGTCAGAGGGAGAAGCAGACTCCCCGCTGAGCAGGGAGCCTGATGTGGGACTCGATTCCGGGACTCCAGGATCATGACCTGAGCCGAAGGCAGTCGCTTAACCAACTGAGCCACCCAGGCGCCCGACAGGCAGGAGTTTTAATGAAAACAAAAAAAAATCACCCTTTCCTAACTACTAATGATGGATCTATACTTAATCTTAGTTTATTCATCTGTAAAATGGGGATAATAATAGTGTTCCATCTCGTTGGGCTATTGTGAATATTAACTGAGATAAGACATGTAAAATCATTAGCCCAGTGCCTAGAATATGGTAAACTCTCAATAAATGTTAGCTTTTGTTATTTATTTTTTGTTCACAAAATAAGGGGATGAATTAAGCAATCTCTAAGGATTCTGCCAGAGCTACAGATCCAGATCCAAGATATTGAAAATGTATAGGTGTCCTTATTTGATCCACAAGTAAAGAAAAATTGAATACATGACAGCTTTAGAGAAAAAATGAGCTGGGTAATTGCTCCCAATTTAAGCTGTATCTTCAGGAAAATGAATTGGGTAGATTGTCATACATGCAGCATAACCTATAAGAAGTGGCTCTTACCTAGTCAAAGACACAATCAAACCACCAGAATAGAGCTCACCACATTTAAGGCCACCTATTTAGCTAAGCTTACACTTTTACTGAGGAAGATAGAAAAGTTGGTCAAAGCCTTGCGAGTAAATTCTATAGAACACGAAGAACAGTTATCAACTGTCACTCTTTTCAGACTTTTCTGAAAATCAGCAATTCTTATGTAGAAGTCAAATGTAAATATTTGCAGTAATGTTTGAAAAAAAATAAAAAAACAAACTTATCAGGGTTAGAGCTGTTAACCTGTTGATATTTAGTCTTCCAAACAAGTCGTTGTAAGCTCAGCTCAGTATATTTAAATATTGAGCATAATAATTTTCCTACTTTAGAGGAATTTTGACATCCAGAGTTATTTATTTGACACTGGGAAACAAAATCCCTGATCCTAAAGGAACTGCCTGATAAATTTAGAATCCAGAATCCTGGAGTTTAAAGGGGCTTAGAGAGCTAATCTTTTCTAACATATTCCTAACAATGATTTGATCTCCCATTAAATCCTACTGAGAGTTGTGGTCAGTGTTACAAGTGCTCATTGAAACTTTTGACATCCCTCTCCTTTCAGGCGCTTGGGGGTTTTACATTCCCCCATTTCCTTAAAATTAGACATAGTCATAGACTTGCTTTGGCCAATGAAGTTTAAGTGGAAATTATGTAAACCACCTCCAGACAGGAACATTTCAGGGCCAATTTGAGATCCAAGCTGTTTCTTTGCCGTGATGATTCCTGGAGACCTGTGTTTGGATGGCAGTTTCATAGGATGGTGGAACCTCTGCTCTCTGGGGTCTCTGTGTGCTACAGTAAGCAGGGCCCCTGGCATTGGACAGGTAGTTAAATAGGAAATACATTTTTGTGTGTATGCTGCTGAGATTTGGGGGTTCTCTGTTGCGGTGGCACAAAACTAAACTAACCTGATCAGTACTTTATAAAACTTTATGTAAGCCCCTTTTATGGCTGGATAGAAACATTATTTTAACATTACGTCTTATATGGAGCTAAAATGTGATTTAAACTGGGGCGCCTGGGTGGCTCAGATGGTTAAGCATCTGCTTTTGGCTTAGGTCATGATCCTGGGGTCCTGGGATTGAGCCCCACATCGGGTTCCTGGCTCAGTGGGGAGCTCATGCTCTCTCTCTCTGTATCTCTGTCAAATGAATAAATTTTTAAAAAATCTTTAAAAAAATGTGATTTAATCCTTTTATACCCTCTGAAACAGAAGAATTGCCACTTCTGTTCTTCCACATGATAATCATTCAAATATCAGAACATGAATTTTATGTTCCCCATAAGTTCTCTATCTGCAAAGAAATGCTATTTGTCTATTGACACATAGTTTCTTGACTTTTCACCATTCTGGTTATTCTCTGGATAACTTTTCTTTTTCCAATGTCCCATTCAAATGTAATGTCTAGAACTTACTACAATTCTTACCAAATTAGATACTTCAGGGAGATATCATCGCTTAGCTTTTCTGAGGTTTGTGATGATGGTGGATTATGATTATTTATTACAAGTACATTATTTTAGACTAGGTTTAGGGTGTCATTTTTAGACAGGTTCCAACATTGGGCTTGGTTTAGGAAGGGTTTAAATTCCACATATGAGTGAAATCATGATATTTGTCTTTGTCTGACTGACTTATTTCACTTAGCAATAATATTCCTTAGCTCCATCCATGTCCTTGCAAATGGCAAGATTTCATTTTTTATGAATAATATTCCATTTTACATTTTTGTGAATAATATTCCATTGTACATTTATACCACATCTTTATCCATTCATCAATGGACACTTTGGTTGATTCTGCATCTTGGCTATTGTAAATAATGCTGCAGTAACCATAGGGCTACATATATCTTTTTGAATTTGTGTTTTTATTTTCTTTGAGTAAATACCCAGAAGTGGAATTGCTTGATTATGTGGTAATTCTATTTTTAATATTTTAAGGAACGTCTATACTATTTTCCATAGCGTTTGCACCAATTTACATTCCCACAGTGCAGGAGGATTCCCTTTTCTCCACATCTTTGCCAACATTGTTCCTTCTTTTTTTTTTTTAATTTTTATTATCATATAATGTATTATTTGTTTCAGGGGTACAGGTCTGTGAGTCATCAGTCTTACACAATTCACAGTGCTCACCATAGTACATACCCTCCCCAGTGTCCATCACCCAGCCACCCCATCCCTCCCACCCCCCTCCACTCCAGCAACCTTCAGTTTGTTTCCTGATATTAAGAGTCTCTTATGGTTTGTCTCCCTCTCCAGTTTTGTCTTGTTTCATTTTTCCCTCCCTTCCCCTATGGTCCTCTGTCTTGGTTCTCATATTCCTCATATCAGTGAGATCATACGATACTTACCTTTCTCTGATTGACTTATTTCGCTTAGCATAATACCATCTAGTTCCATCCACGTCATTGCAAATGGCAAGATTTCATTTTTTGATGGCTGCATAATATTCCATTATATATATATGAAATATATATATATCCCACATGTTCTTTATCCATTCATCTGTTGATGGACATCTAGGCTCTTTCCATAGTTTGGCTATTGTGGACATTGCTCCTATGAACATTGGGGTGCAGATGCCCCTTCGGATCACTACATTTGTATCTTTGGGATAAATACCCAGTAGTGCAATTGCTGAGTTGTACGGTAGCTCTATTCTCAACTTTTTGAGGAACCTCCATACTGGTTTCCAGAGTGGCTGCAATGGTTTGCCTTCCCACCAACAGTGTAAGAGACTTCCCCTTTCTCTGCATCCTGGCCAACATCTGTCATTTCCTGACTCTTAATTTTAGCCATTGTGACAGGTGTGAAGTGGCATCTCATTGAAGTTTTGATTTGGATTTCCCTGATACTGAGTGATGTTGAACATTTTTTTCATGTGTCTGTTGGCCATTTTTATGTCTTTCTTGGAGAAATGTCTGTTCATGTCTTCTGCCCATTTCCTGACTGTATTTTTTGTTTTTTGGGGTATTGAGTTTGATAAGTTCTTTCTAGATTTTGGATACTAGCCTTTTATCTGCTATGTCATTTACAAATATCTTCTCCCATTCTATGGGTTGCCTTTTAGTTTTGTGGACTGTTTCCTTTGCTGTGCAAAAGCTTTTTATCTGGATGAAGTCCCAATAGTTCATTTTTGCTCTTGCTTCCCTTGCCTTCGGCGATGTTTCTAGGAAGAAGTTGCTGTGGCTGAGGTCAAAGAGATTGTTGCCTATATTCTCCTCTATGATTTTGATGGATTCCTGTCTCAGATGTAGGTCTTTCATCCATTTTGAATTTATTTTTGTGTATGGTGTAAGAAAGTGGTCCAGTTTCATTGTTCTGCATGTGGCTGTCCAATTTTCCCAGCACCATGTGTTGAAGAGACTGCCTTTTTCCATTGGATATTCTTCCCTGCTTTGTCGAAGATTAGTGGACCATATAGTTTTAGGTCCATTTCTGGGCTCTCTATTCTGTTCCATTGATCTCTGTGTCTATTTTTGTTCTGGCACTATACTGTCTTGAATTTATTTATATTAACTACTCTCCCTAAATATTTTATTCTATGATTCTCTAAGTTTACTGAGTCCAAACTCCTGTAATAATTTCTTTTGCAGTAATAGTAGTTATCTGTTTCTGTCTTACATGGTTGTTTGTATGTTTGCCTTATTTGAATTCATTCTTGTAACACTCATAAAGCATTGTCTGTCATATCTTCAGAATGCAAAAAAATGCTGGTTTACTAGAACACAAGATTGTCTTCTCTATCCTGTACTTTATATAGTACTGGATGCCTTGTGTATTATTTTCACTCTAACCATTTGATGAAATAAATTTATTTGTGGGCAAATGCATATCAAATTATTTTGTCAATTATAGGATGGGGATAAGGGAATTTAACTTACTTTCAAATGAAATGTTTTTATATTAATGTTATCATTCAGCCAAGGATTGCATGTTCCTTTACCATTAGGGTCAAGATAACATATTTTATACTTGAGCATTGATTTTGTAGCAGGCATGCTACTGCTTGTGCTCCTGTGGCCATTAAAAAAAGGTGCTAAGTACAAAATACTTCTCTATTAAGCTTTGATTCTTTCTCAGAACCCTTTTCCATTCTGTGCTACTGATAGTTACTATAAGTGATTAGAGGAAGAACCTAATATTGAATATTTAAATGCTGACTAGATCAAGTGAGAATATTATATGTGAATCTTGCCTTAAATACACTTGACCTTTAAGCAATATGGGTTTGATTGGGTAGGTCCAGTTATACATGGATTTTTTTACAGTATAGTTCTGAAAATGTATTTTGTCTTATGATTTTCTTAGTAACATTTTCTTTTTCTCTAGCTTACTTTGTTGTAAGAATACAGTATATAATACGTATAACATAGAAAATATGTGTTAATCGAATGTTTATGTTATTGGTAAGGCTATTAGTAGTTAAGCTTTTGGGGGGAGTCAAAAGTTATACATGGATTTTTGACTGTGCAGGGGGTCAGCACTCCTAACCCCTGCATTGTTCAAGGGTCAACTGTAATTTAAAAAACTCTTCTCTATTTGAGGGGCAAAGAGTTCTTGTGAAAGGAATGAATCTGATGTGGTCTGTGGTGTCCATGAGACAATAAGAAGGAAAAGATAAGATAATTTTTTTTAATTTATTGGTTGAATCCTGAATTGGTTGAATCCTGAAATATTGTAAATATCATGTAACTAGTCCTCACCTGCAGACATAGAATAAACTTAAAGATAGAGAACACCTGTAAGTTCTTGTACCTCTTGACCACTAAGTTTTTCTAGTATGTTATGAACAATAGTGTTAGAAATTTTACTATCTGATGAAGCTGAATTCTTCATTTTTTAAAAAAAGGTACAGCTGCTTACTTTCCTTTCAACTCCAATATAATATTCCTAAATCTATATTTTATTACCCTTCATATTAAAATAAAGGATAATGGGTACTCTTAACACAATGGCTGTTAATCTAATGGAACATTTTTTAGTTTTACAAGGCTGTCTGTATAAGCAATCATTAATCTTTGGAATATCAAGATAAAAGTCTTAGAAATACTCAGTTACTAATTTTTAAAGATATTGTAAAACTAAGTTCTGATGGCAGAAAACCCATAAAACAAAGGTTTGTAACCTTTGTCATGTTTTGTATATAAAGAAATAAGAATTTGGCTTAGTTATTTCTGCATTCTTTAGTTGTTCATTTTCTCATTACTAACCTAAACTTATAGATGTTTTGAGAGTAGTCAATCTTCTAAACTAGGGAAATATTTTTTTAATGTAAATAAAGAGTAAATATTTTATGGGAGAAATCTTTGTCCCAATTTTTACCAATCAAGAAATTTAGTATTGCTAAGGCATGTTTAAACAGGTCTATTAGAGGTTTAGATTTTCCAAAACGTCCTTCCAAAGATTTCCTAAAAGAATAATTTTAAGGTTAAGATGGTTATAATATAGATTTTTCCCCCTAGAGCAAATACTAAGAAAATACCTAATATTATGACTTTATAGAAATTTAATCCCAGAAATAGTGAAGCATAAAATTGAAGGTATGAGAAAAGGAACTGATTTGTTAAAATGGCCAAATCAATAAAGGTTAATGTCAAAGAACAAAGCTTTGAATTCTGATGAATTCCCATGACCAAGCAGATTGATCTGGTGTTTCATTTATTTTCAGGGTTTAGAAATTGAACTATGGTTCAACTGATGGAGATTATATTAACTTTGCAAGATATGAAATTCACAGCCTTTTTACTTGGAGTGTTGAAAAAGAAATTTTTGTTTTAAAAGTAAATCTATTTTATTTAGCCCCTTAAAAAGATTTAAAATCCTGTCAAATGCTAAGCAAAGCAAAGAGATTTTAAGGAAAATATTTTTAAAAATATTTTAACATACACTATTCTGGCTCTTAGAACAAAGGAAAAACTGTTGACATTTGTCCATCTAACAATTTCCTTCTAAACATATTCTCATTTATTGTAGAACATACACCAACATATTAACCTTTATTAGACCATTTTATTGAAATAGGCTGATATGATTTCGTTTACTATAATCAGAAAATAGTAGAAATACATATTACCTTCTTATATCTTATTGTCAAAGGAAGAACGTTAATGAAAATTTTAAGTGGTTTTCAAAGAATGAAATCATTCATGAAACTTATTTCATTTTTCATGGGGTGATATATTTAATACAAAATGAAACCACAAATTATTCATGGAAGATTAAAATTGGGTATCACTGGGGCACCTGGGTGGCTCAGTTGGTTAAGCGTCTGCCTTTGGCTCAGGTCATGATCCCAGCATCCTGGGATCAAGCCCCACATCAGGCTCCCCTCTGCTCCCCATTCATGCTCTCTCTCGCTATCTCTGTCGATATGTCTGTCTCTTTCTCTCTCTGTCAAATAAATAAATAAAATCTTAAAAAAAATAAAAATAAAATTGGGTATCACTATTTGACAGTCAGACCAATGGCTTTCCAAAGTCATCCTAAACCCCAGAATCTACCATGGCAGAGGATAATTAAGACTGAAGATTGAATTAACTTTGCTAATCAGCTGACCTTAAAATAAGGAGATTATTCTGGATTATTCGGGTGGGTCCAGTGTACTCCTAGAGGTCCTAAAATATGTAAGGAGAAGCAGAATAGTCATTATCAGTGTGAATGCGGTGTGAGAAAGACTCGAACAGCCATTGCTGGCTTTAAAGACAAAGGGGGCCCACCAGCCAAGAAATGCATGTGGCTTGTAGAAGATGGAAAAAGCAAGAAAACGGATTCTTCCCTAGAGTGTCTAGAAAGGAACACAGCTCAGCTGACACCTTGACTTTAGACCAATGAGACCCATTTCAAACTTCTCACCTCCAGAACTGCAAGATTATAGATTTGTGTTGTTTTGCACCACTGTTTGTGGTAATATATTACCATGATAGGAAATAAACACAACCATAGTAATAATATTTTTTGGACATCTTAAGTTTACATTTTTTTTTTAAAGATTTTATTTATTTATTTGACAGAGAGAGCACAAGCAGGGGAAGCATCAAGCAGAGGGAGAAGCAGGCTCCCTACTGAGCAAGGAGCCCAATGTGGGACTCGATCCCAGGACCCTGGGGTCATGACCTGAGCCAAAGGCAGATGCTTAACCGACTGAGCCACCCAGGCATCCCTTACGTTTAAATTTTTGAGACCAGTTGAAGGAGAAGTACCTAGCAATGATAGTAGCCATAGTTACCCCTAGCAGCATTGGCTGTTCTGCTTTCATTTTATAAAGCTCTTCTATGTGAGTATTTCATGGGCTCTTCATTATAATTTAGCCAGGTAAAAGAGACTATGTTGGTGCATATTTGACAGCTATGGAAACTGAGCTCCAGAGAAATGATGTGGCATAGACAGAGATGGGGGTTCAGTTCCTCATCTTCCCTTGCTGAATCCTGGGCTTTGGCCTGTGTGCTAGCCCAGCACACAGGTAAACTGGTAAACACTGAGCAGACTTTTAACAAACATGAGGCTTGTTTTATTTTCAAGAGCTTAATTACAGTTTGAAGGGTTGGCAGCTGCTTGGGTTTCAAACCAACCTTAAAAGTTATGAATATGTCTGAATTTGCTCTTTTTTTTTTTTAAAGATTTTATTTATTCATTTGAGACAGAGAGAATGAGAGGGAGGAGGGTCAGAGGGAGAAGCAGACTCCCTGCCGAGCAGGGAGCTCGATGCGGGACTCGATCCAGGGACTCCAGGATCATGACCTGAGCCGAAGGCAGTCGCTTAACCAACTGAGCCACTCAGGCGCCCTGAATTTGCTCTTAATAAATCTTCTCAGGTTTTGATTTTGGGTAGGTGAGTACAAAGCAATTAGAGTTTCTTACGAGTTTCTATTGTGACTTTGAAAAGATGGTGAACAATTTCATTTGTTTTCTGAGTTAAGGAGATCCGTTACTTGTTCAACTGCTGGGAAAATTGAGAATGAATGATCTCTCCTTGCTACGGTTTAGTATTTTTCAAGTTTCAATTTACTTGTATAATTTATTTTATTTTGAATTTAATATTACTGAATTAATTCAGCTTTTATAATTTATATCAGTCATGGAATAAAAAATCCTAGGCCCTTTTTAAAGATTAACAGTGGGTGAAAGGATTGGACTCTGCCATGGAACATGCTAAGGTAGTGGGGTCAGTGTTGTGTGGCTATTATAAGTATGGGATGCCTGAATTTCAGTTCTGGTTTCCTCCTTCCTAGCTGTGTGACTTTAGGCAAGCCATTTATTTTTCAGTACTACCAATTCTTCATCTGTTAAATGGGGTTTGGAAAAGTTATCAATTTATAAGAGTTACACCAGAATTAATTGAGAAAACATGTGGAAAGTATTTAAAACACTGCCATATAAGTGTTTGTTATTATTATACAATTCATGTTTAAATTCGATACTTTGTTTTTAAAGATTTTATTTATTTATTTGACAGAGAGAGACACAGCGAGAGAGGGAACATAAGCAGGGGGAGTGGGAGAAGGAGAAGCAGGCTTCCTGCAGAGCAGGGAGCCCAGTGCGGGGCTCGATCCCAGGACCCTGGGATCATGACCTGAGCCGAAGGCAGACGCTTAACAACTGAGCCACGCAGGTGCTCCTAACTTCAATACTTTTAAAAGAGAGGAAAAACCTCTTTTTTAAAAAGATTTTATTTATTTATTTTGAGAGAGAGAGAGAGAAAGTGAGCAAGTGGGGGGAGGGGCAGGAGGAGAGGGAGACAGTATCTCAAGTAGACTCCATGCTGAGCACGGAGCATGATGTGGGGCTCGATTTCATGACTGTGAGAGCATGACCTGAGCTAAAATCAAGAGTCGGTCACTTAACTGACTGAGCCACCCACGTGTCCCAAGAGAAACTTCTTTTAAAAACTATACTTCGTAACCTTGATATAATAATTTTACCTCAGTTACTATTATAATCAAAGGTAAACTTTTTGCATCTGCAATAAAAAAACTAGTGCTTTTATGATACTCCTAAGAATTTATTTCCTAAGAAATAAAAGATTTATCTTCAAACTGGAGCTGTTTAACCATACATGAATAGGGACAACAACCACATGGAATTTGTAAAATATGGGATGTAAATTATCAGTAAGTTCTCTAATGGAACATTCTTTCCATTTCCCTATTCTATATACCACATGAGGAGGAATAAAGAATTTCCCAAAGTTGCCAAAATCTTAGCATTTTTACTGAAAACTTCATCATGTTTTATTGTTTTCTCCATATTATCTTTGAAATTGGTGACAGTGGTCATGAGTAAAAACAATCACTTTAGGGTGCCTAAAGTAAGCACAGACTAGGATGCTGCTTGGCAGTCCCTTGTGGCTCCCATGAGTATGATGGTTTCCTTTGTCTTGACCATGACAAAGCTGACCCTCAGGTCAGAGGAAAAGTGGGGGAGATGTGTTCTCTCTCTCCTTTGTCTTACACTTTTTTAGACGGTTTTAAAGCAGTTTGGCTTGTGCTTCTTTGATTTACAAGGTTTTTAGTAAACTCACTTTTTAAGTTTTGTTTGGTGTCTGTTTCTAGAATGTGTCTGAGGATTTTCATGGGGCAGAATGTACCACAGTGTACCCACAAACTCCCCTCTGGCATTTAGAGTCAGCCTTTCTTTCAATTTGTTCCCTCCCAGGAGACACTTCTGGTCTGCTACAAATACTTGTCAAGTCATCCCTTCAAGTTACCAGACATTTCCAGATATGTCTCAGACTCATCAGTGGTATAACTTGAGTTGTTTTCCCAGGAGACTCCTAGTTCCCTCTCAAACCTGTCTGAATTCCCACAGTGGGCACAGCCTAGACTCAAGTTGAGAGTTCCATTATATAATGAACTTAACAAGTAACAAAATGTTTTGAGCAGCTCTTTATTTTGAGGGCATTCAACAAATATGTATCAGGTATCTACAATGGGACAAACATAGTGTTCCACTGTCAGGTATATAAAGAGTTCCAAGGCGCAGTCCTCATCTTCAAGGAATCCAGGTTAGCAGATGGATACATATTAATGCGTAACTATAATTCATTGTGATAAGTTATAGCAAGATATGTGAAGCACAGTGATAACATTATAACACAGTGGCGATATGCATATGCACATAGAGATGGAGATATGAAGATTTCTGGAGTATGCTTATGGTTGCAGAGGGTGGAGAGGAAGAGTTGAAAGTAATGGTGTGGAATGTAGATTGAAGGGTGGACATAAGCCAGATATATAAATGCTGTGTTCCATGCTGAAAAACTTCAACAATTTAGAATCACTGGAAGATTTTTAACATGGCAGAGACTTGATCCTATGTGTTTTAGAGAAATGACTTATTGGAGGGGGCATGTATGGATTAGATTGTACTTGTTACTCAATAGAATAGAGACAAAGAGATAAATGAAGAGAGAGTATTGCAATTGCCTAGACAAGAGTTGATGAATAATGCACATTGGAGATGGAGAGGATATTTCAGGATGATATTTCATTATTTAAGAGAGAGAATAAACAGGACTCAGTAACTGGATCTGGGCATTCTGTGAGAGAGATGTAGTAGTCAAGAAGACTCCTGGATGACATTCTTCAACTACATGAGACAGGGAATGCAGGACAGGAAAACTTTTAGGGAGGAAAAACAATGCATTCCCTTTATAAATGACTAGTTAAAGGAGAGAACATGGATAGTAAAAGGAGATTAAAATGGGAAAGAAAATGGAAGAGACAGGAGAAGTAAAAAATGGACAGAGACAGGTAAAGCAAAAAAAAAAAATGTAAGAGAAAATCATAAACAGTTGTAGAGTGATACCTAGGTTTATATTTGAGAAGTAATTCTATTTTCAGTTCTTTGTAGTATGACATCTAAAAGCAATGCCATTTTAATTTTGCAGCTATAGGCATTCCTGTTGTTGCTGTTGTTTTTTATTCATGATTACAAGATGAATATGGTAAATATTTGTTCTCCGAATTGGAGAAAAGTGAAAAATGGTATGGGAAAGAGAGAGAAAAGAAAACAGAGACCACTCCTGGCTATCATTCTTCAGTAAAATCTGTCTATCAATGATGCCAGCTCTTGCAAAGGAATTTGTATCTTTAAGATTAGTATTCCAGAAAAAACAACAGATTTTCACTGGATTCCTATTCAGTTAAGAGATTGGACACTGAGGAGCTGGAAAGATGGGATATATCTTATGGCTGTTTTTTAGTTTCTTTCATGGACTGAATAGGTAGCCAAAGCTACTTGTGCAGGCATAAATACGACATAGAATCATGGGGTTGAAAAGAACTCACATAGGTTATTTTCTAACCACTGCTTCCATAATTGTTCCCACATGAAAATAATCACACACGCTTGCCTGGCCAAGTGTTCTTAATTCACAGAACTGTTTGGTGGGATGGTAAGGTTGATTTTGGAGTGAATATGTAACAAATCTAAATCAACAAACTCAGAAATATTTATGAAGAACTGGGTTTTCCTTTGTTTAGGGCATACAAACTTTGTCAAAACTACTTACCTTACTAATGTAAGTATTTTAAAAATGTTGAAGAAAGGTAAACATTGGATTTTTGCCTCATAAAATCACTATGAACCAAAAATATTCCCTATGAATTTTGTTTTACAATTACCAAGGGCAGATATATTTTGAAATATGATTTATATTAGAATATCCAGTAACATCCAATTGATTCTCAGGTCCTGAAACTGTGGCTTTAGATTTGATCAATGCAGAGTAAAGGATCAGTAATTAAACAATAATGATTTTTTTCAAGTGGAGGTAGTTAATATTATTGTAAATTGCTTTGCTGTGAGTAGGCTCAGGCTCTTAATGATTTTGTAAATGATTTTGGGAACAAAACCAGGCTTTCAATTACATTGTTATTTCAGGCCTTAGTATATCGAGTTTAAAGAAAGGCGTATAAGCCTATCAGAGAAAAGGTGTGTGACAACCTGAGAATTACTCTATTAACTTGCAAGATAGCCTCTTCAGATACGTAAGAGCCCTTCGATTATTTTGATCATTCACCTGCCAATTTTCATGAGATGTACACAGGAAGCAGACAGTTGTGCTGGGCAGAAGAATAAAAACAGACAAGAAACGGGCAAGCCTTCAACCACATTGCTCTTCAACACAGCAAATACTGTGGATTTTTATTCTAGTGGCTTGGAAACAGTAGGGGACCATATCCTTAGTGATAGTCACCCATAGGTAGGGATTGCTTTCTTCATTTTGTGGCTGTCTTGAGGTGTTGGCCTGAAATGTGTAGGCTATGATTCTATTGAGAAAGGCCTTAATGGTTCGGTGGTGGTCATTTTGCTCTGGAGGGAAGATTGACGTAATCAGTTAGTGACACACTCTCTTCTCACACTATGATCCATATGCTCTCTGAACTTTGTGTGGGGAAAATTTAAGCAAGTCTTGACAATTCAGCACCCCGAACTCCGCTGACTACAAAGAGTGATGTGGTGAATAACGGGAGAATCAGAGAAAGGCGTGCTCCAGTAGCCCAAACAAGAATATCTCCAGTGGTTTACACCATCTTTTCAGCCTAACCATCTACAAAGAAAGGATGGGGTGCATCCTTTTGGATTTATCCAAATACATTAAAGCAAAGTAAAAAAGTTCAGATAGTTTTTATGCACAAATTCTATGAACTTGGCATCTGGTAGGCCATGTATTACACACAATTAGCACAGAACTAGTTACAGCCGGTTGCAATTTGGTGTGAAACATGGAGTTACCATCAGATACTTATTTACCACAGTTCTTTTTCTTGAGTGGCGCCATACAATCAACATAGCAATATGGATTTTCAAATTTTACTTACTTTGTAATGTAATTTAATGCATAAGTAGTGCTTGGATACCACTGGAGGATTTTGTAGAGAATCCCAGACATCAAATAATTTCACACATAAATACCTAAGTATGTTTCTCTAATACATGATGACTTTTTAAAAAATGAAACCACAGTAATGTTAACACATCCAACATATTGAACATTTATTTCTCAATATTGTTGAATACCCAGTTTATGTTCTATTTTCCCTTACTGTCTCAAAAATATCTTTTGGTATTTTGTTGGAATCAGGATCTCACATTTGTTGCTTATATCTCTTAAGTTCCTTCTCTTTTTTATTTTCCTTTTACTCTGTAATAGTTTTCTTTGTTTTCTTCCTTCCATTTGTTGAACATACTAGATCATTTGTCCAGTAGAATTTCTCAAGTTTTGGATTTAGCTGATTATTTCTTCTGGCATCTTTAATATGTTACTATTTCTATATTTCCTGAATTTCCTGTAAATTAGATTATATATAGATGTTTGATTAAATTAAGTTCCTTTAAAAGATGCTGTATTCTTACTGTACTGCATGAGGAGGTACATATATACTGCTGTTGCTTTTTAATGATAAGATTGATAAGTAGGTTCAGGTGGTGTCTGCCTGATCCCTCTATTAAAATTCCCCAAATACCTTTCAGTGGTTTTAATGGCCATTGGTGATTGTTCCTAAAATCCATGATCTCAATAGGGATTGAATTCTAACACTGCCATTTGTCTTGCAATTATTAGTTCTGATTCTTCTATAAAGAAGTTCTTTCCCTAATAGCCATTTGATCATCCTGAAATATGATCCATATTGGAAGACAGGATAAACACAGATTGTTTCCATTGATTTATCAGTTATCAGCATAATGAGTTGATGCCCTAGCAACATTTAAAGGTGACCAATTAAGTCTTACTTATTATATCTTATTTATTTTGTATATCATTATGAACTTGTTATATATAAATATATAAACATATATAATGCATTATTTACAAATATGTAAAAATATATAAAATGTTTGATATGCTTCAATGTACTGGAGTCATTATTCTTTTTTGGCTGCTCAAATTGTCCCATCTTTGGTCAGTGGGAATGATTGCCTATATTTTAATATGACCCCAGTTGTTTTTCATAGTCTCTTTACTTTCAGATACGAGCAAGATATTATAAGCTTAATTTGACATTTCCTTTTCCAGACCTGAAATCAACTATTTCTTCAAATTCTCTGTTTTTTTTAAGTGGATAATGGTATTTAGAAACCAAAATATGGACACTAAAGGTTTTCATTGCCATTGGATCATCATTGTTTTTAGGCCTTTTTAGTGGACAGAGCTAGGAAATAGAAATATTTCATAAAGAGAAAAATAAATTATGAGTACACTAATATTAAGTTCAAATTAATTTATTTAACATTATTTTTAGTATTATATTTTAATTTATCTATTGTGCTTTTGATTATCTGTATAGTGTTTTTAGTTGTTTCTCTGGGGCTTAAAAATACTTAATTTTTACAGTCTGCTTGGAATCAGTATTTTGTCACTTCAGTTGGAATGTGGAAGCCTTACTACTTTATAGATCCCTTTCTGCTACCAATGTGCTATATATCTACAAACACTAAACATCAAAACAATGTTATAGTTTTTGCTTTCAACTATCAACATATTTTTAGGTGCTCAATAGAAGAAAAATGGTCATATATATATATACATATATATATCTCCAGATATTTACCATTTCTGTTGCTTTTTCTTCATTCCTGAGGGTCCACATTTCTGTGTGGTATTATTTCCTCTCTGTCTGGAAAGCTTCCATTAGCAATTCTTTTTTTTTTTCTTTTTAAAGTAGGCTGCACGTCCAGTGTGGAGCCCAACATGGGGCTTGAACTCATGACCCTGAGATCAAGACCTGAGTTGAAATCAAGAGTGGGATGCTCAACTGAGTGAGCCACCCAGGCACCCCTGTTCCCCGTTTGCAGTTCTTTAATATCCATCTGCTACTGAGTCTAGCCAATGAGTTCTTAATTATGGTTATTATATTTTTCAGTTCTAAAATTTCCATGTGGGTTTTTACATTTCCATTTGGTTCTTTATATATTCTATTTCTTTTTGAGACTTTTTATTTTAACATACATTGCAAAGAATGTTTGCATTTTCTTGCCCCAGTGTACTTTTAAAATAGCTACTTTAAAATATTTGCCAGATAGGGCGCCTGGGTGGCTCAGTTGGTTAAGCGACAGCCTTCGGCTCAGGTCATGATCCTGGAGTCCCTGGATCGAGTCCCGCATCGGGCTCCCTGCTCAGCAAGGAACCTGGTTCTCCCTCTGACCCTCCCCCCTCTCATGTGCTCTCTCTCTCTCGTTCTCTCTGTCTCAAATAAATAAATAAATAAAAATCTTAAAATATTTGCCAGATAATTCTATAATTTATGTTAGTAGTGTGGATGTTGGTGTCTGTTGATGACCTTTCTCTATATGACTTGAAATTTTTGTATGTCTTAATATGCTGAGTAATTTTGGACTGCATCCTAAGTATTTTGAACATTATGAGAGTGTGTCTTGTTTAAATTTTATGGAGAATGTTGATATTTTTGTTTTAGCAGGTAACCGACCTAGTTAGGTTTAGGCTGCAAGTTCCGACATGACTTTTAGGGGTGATAATTCCAATGTCAGTTCAGTTTTCAAAGCCTTTATATTGTTCTCTAGATCTGCCTTGGTATGTGCCATGCAGCAGTCAGTCTGTAATCTGGGCATTGGTATATCTGTTAGTTTCCTTCCCAGCATCACTAGTATGCTAATTAGACCCACACATCTTTAATCTCCCTCCAGAACTTTCTGATTTCTGAGACTCCCCCTTTGGTCCTCTGGTCAGAATTTGGAGCTCTAGTTACCCTACTTTGTTGTATTCTGTTGCTCACTTCTGTGATTGAGTTGGTGTCCTGGTCCAAGAGGTAAGATATAGAGAGAGAGGGAGAGAGAGAGAGAGAGAGCAGGAGGGAGAAGCCATTGAGTCTTGTTTTGTACTTTTAGAATGGCAGCAATACCTGAGAAGAGGTGTTGCCTTTTTAGCCCTGTGGGTTCTTGTGACACTTGTGGGTTTCCATAGTGGCTCCTGACTCCCCACTACAGGATTTCCTCATGACTGGAGTGTTAGAGAAAGAGAAAAAGGAAGAAAAAAAAAAAAACCTCAGGGGATTTCCATGTTTCCTTTAGGGGTCAGGAGTACCCTTTTCTGACCCTCAAACCAGAGCTGGTTGGCTTTTTCTGTCTGTCTGGAACATAGTGCTCACTTCTGGGTTTCTGGCTGTGGTAAGTTCAAATAGGGGGATACCAGAGGGGAAAAATAGTAAACTCCACTGATTTAGTGTTTTTTTTTGGATTCTGATAACACCTGCTGTTATTTACAGAGTCTTCAAATAGGTGCTCATGCATTCCATCCAGGTTTTATAGCATGTATAAAAGTATAGTATGTATTCAGTGGAAGTAAAAGGATGAAGTATGATTATTCTATCTCAACAGGATCCTGAATCTTTAAAATTGTATTTTGTTTTTAATTGTGTAAAGCACTATATTGTTCCAAAGCCAAAACTATGAACAAAATACACCTAACAGAAGTCAAGCTTTTTTCTTGTTCTTTTTCTCCCTCCAGAGGTAGCCATATTTTTAAGGTTTTTGATTATCTTTCATTTTTTAATATTGAAAAGTAAGCATTTATATTTGTATTCCCTCTCCCCCTACTTCTTACGCAAAAGATAACATGCTACAAAAATTCTGCATCTTCTTTTTCTCACTTAATTATATATCTTGCAGTCATTCCATAGCCATTTATAAAGATTTTCCTTATTCCTTTTTAAGAATGCGTAGTGTTCCATTGTGTGAACTTATCATGGTCTCTTAACTAGTCTCTTATTGGTGGACATATGCGTTATTTTAGGGCTTTGATTATTACTAATCAATATGGATTTAAACCAAACTTTCTTATTCATTATACTTGGGAAAATGGAATATAGTGAGAATCCTTCACAGTGTTTTTTATAACCCAAACCATTTTGGGTTCCAGATGTAGTTTATAGCCAGTGCTATAAGAGATTAACAAATCTCTTAGTTATAATTCTTAGATTCATTACACATGCAGTAAGACTAAGATATGTGAATGCTGGGATTTGCTCATGGGCATTGTCTTTAATGTTAGGCCCTTCCTGGTAATGGTGATTTATGAATAGCTTGAATTTCTTAAGCAGTTTCCCTACTGGTATTGTTGGAGAGGCAAAAAAGCTGTCAGTTTTTCAGCACTGAATTGGTAACAGAAAAATAAGAAATGGGCATTTAAGAGAAAATACCAGAGATAAGGGTGATGATTAGTAACAGTGAGGTTGCTCCACAAACTGGAGTTTAGTAATATGAATATTGGATGGGAAAAAAACTGAGATCCACTGAAGGAGTCACTATATCCAAGACACAATGTACAGCAGAGGATGGGAAACTAGAAAACAGAAGGTCTGGGATAAGATAAAGGCAGCCATGTGCTGCCATTGTACCTTTTCAAAAGTCTTTGATCTCACCTCCCTGGGCATATTTCAGTTAAAAGGACAGCCCGACATTTGGTGTTTCCTACCTATCTCTAGTTTAAATGCAAGCTGATTTGAAAAATAGGTTAATTTTTCTATTGTATCAGTCTGAAGATGTGGATCAGAAGATTTCTCCCCCAACCCCTTTCTTTTATAACATCAGTAATTCTAATATAGGAAATAGTGTAATCTGGGATTTTCAGGGGCATATGGTTCAGGTTTTTACATTTAGTATTGCTCTCTTAGGTCACAGACAAACATGTAGAAATAATATTTGAACATGACTCCAGCATAGTCTACATAATGACATAATTAAGAATGTCATAAGATGTCATGAGAAAGAAGGCCCCTAAGAAATTTGTGATCAGAACAAATTTTTAAATACTTAGCAAGAGAAGTAGTTGTGGGTCATCTTGACTCCTATAGTAACAGAAAACATTCAGTTGTCAATTTCTGCTGGATTCTGATCCTTGGGTGACATTATTTTTGAGCAATGTCTATGCCTCCACATTTTGGACTTTAATAGTTAAGAACAATTCTAACCTTAAACTTGATTTTGGACTTTTAGAGTTAAGAACAGTTCTAACTATAAACTTGAAATATTCCTGGTAAGATTCTGATTTGTATTAGTTATAATGTAGCTTGAGAACTGATACCTCTAACTGCTTTCCATTTTGGAAGTGTCTAATGATTCTATTTTCTAGCATGAAGTAATTCAGCCATGTCTGCCTTCAGCTAAAGAAAATAAAATGATAAAAACTTAAGTAGTCTAAGGACAGCCTGAAATTCCTACTTTGCTCTTAGAGTATATTATAGATGCATGTATGGAATCTTGCTTGGATAAATACTGGTAGTACTAATATGGTGGCACTGAAATGTCAATCAAGTATTTTGCTTTTATCATGTGGATATACAAATTTGTTTCTCTGGAAGTCATTCTCAATTCATCCACTGTGGTGTTGTATTTGTATTCTTAGAAATTCAGGTTATTTTGAAGTGTTGAGAAGTTCAGAGGTGCACAGAATTTCCAAGCTGAAGATGGTCAACTTGACATAAATGTTAAAATGTGATGATCCTTTGTAACATCCTTAAGTGCCTGGTGTTGGTGAAGGGGTTGGGGAAAAGGGATAGATATTTACTGAACTTTTTCTATATGATAGGTTATCTGTTAAGTGCTTCACATATTTTTCTTATATAATAGAGCTTTATGGGTAGATATTACTGTATTAATTTGTAAAACAGGAAAGTGGAGTTCCAAAAGTCTAAATAACTTAGAGTCACACAGAGCTTAAGTGGTAGGATGAATGTTTGAACTCAGTCAGGTCTGTTGACTTGGCCTTCTCCCACCATGCTTCACCAGATCCCTTACTTACTCAGGTAGGATTAGTCTTTAAAAGACCCTGGCCCCCAGTAGGAGTGATAAGATGCTTATTAATAGGTGTTGGATATGGATGTTGTATAAAGGTCTTATTAATGTATTTGCAGGTGTACTTGTAGTATCCATAAATTCCATTTTAGCCAGCACATTGGATGTATTTATTTAGTATATGTGGTTGATTGAAACACTCTATTTGCTGAAATAGTCACTATTTTTCTTAGAGTAAAATACGTACATTTAATTTTTCTAGTAACTTATTATAGTAGCTAAATGTAGACAGAATAACCCTGGTTTCTTTTCACAAATTGAAATCCCAAGATGCTTTTAATGTAAGCAAAATCCGAGAAATTTTAGAACTCTAATGATGGCATCCTTACGACTTTGATTATCCTGTGACAGAAAAAATGTGTCTAAGGGTCCGTTGCTAATCAGACATCAGGATGATGGTGGGGTGGGGAAAGGGCAGGCTTTATGTTAGGTGATGAAAGTTCTCCAAGCCTTGACTGGGTTTAAATAAGACAAACTTGAAGTAGAGGGTCACATGATTTATAGATATTAACTCTTCCCATCTCTGGAACTCTGCCATCTCCAATAACAAGAGATAGAGCTTCAAAGCTTAGAGCTCCATGGGAAGCCAGGCGGGTGATGCTACTATGTTGGGTTTTTCTGAGCTTGCTTTAATATGCCTCAAGTGAATGAATAACTCTGGACACCCAGGAAGCCCAAGTGGCTAAGATTTATATTAAAAAAATTCATTTTATTATACCTTCTTATTCTGAATCAAGGATGAGGCATCAAAAGTCTGTAAGACTTATGAGTGCAAGGAAAGGTCTGAAAGAGGATTTTTTATTTTGCCCACTGCATTCCAAAATATAGATATCTGTCTTCTTTTAAGCACTGGATGTGTGGGGCTTAATGTAATTGACCTCATGCATGTTGTGAAGAAAATTAAAAACCCTATCTCATGCTGGGGCTATAAGTTTTCATCAACAACTTGGACTTGGCCTGAAGGTCAACTCTTACCACCTGAAAATAGATCTATTTATGTCCCAAAGTCCTATAAGATATTTGTAGAAAAAAAAAATGTTCCATAGTTACAGTTTGGGAAACACATATGATATATTTACCTATTAGATATTTTTTAAAACATTTTTATTTATTGGTTAGAGAGAGAGAGCAAAATGAGAGACAGAACATAAGTGGGGGGAGGGGCAGAAGGACAGGGAGAAGCAGACCCCCCACTCAGCAGGGAGCCCTCTGAGGGTCTAGATCCCAGGACCCTGTGATCACGACCTGAGCCGAAGGCAGATGCTTAACTGACTGAGCCATTCAGGCATCCCTAGCCATTAGATAATTATAATACACATTAGTGTATTAAATACGGTTTCTGATAATTCAAATAGTAGATGAGAAACAAAAGCAACAAAAACTGTGTAACTTTTCTTAATAGTCATTTTAATGGGAATCTCCTCCTTCAAGGTTTCACAGAACTAGTGATTAAGGCAGTGTGTTTTTGGCATAAGGACAGGCAAATAGACCAATGGAATAGAATAGAGTCCAGTTCTAGACCCTCATTATAATTTATAACAAAGATGACACTGTGGTGCAGTGGACAAAGTATGATCTTTTCAAGAAAAAGTACTGGGTCAATTAGATATCTGTAGGAAGAAAAAAAATGAACCTTACTTTACATTTACATATGAAAGATAAAACAATTTGGCTTTTGGGGGAAAAGGTAGAAGATTATCTTCATGACATGAAGGAAAATTTTTCTTAACAGGACACATAAAGGAAAAAGAATGGTAAAACGTCCACATTTAAAGTAAGGACTGTTCATGAAAGGACACCATTAAGAAACTAAAGAGGAGAGCTGGAGAGTAGGACAATATATTTGTACTATATATATCTGACAAAAGACTCATGTATAAAATACGTATAAAACTGCTACAAATCCCTATCAAAAAGCCAGAATCGAATAGAAAAAATGGACAAATGATTTGAACAGTCATGTCAGAGGAGAGGATATTTAAGTGACCACTAGAGATGAAAATGTGCTCAAATTCATTAGTCATCAGGAAAATATAAATTAAAACCACAGCGTGATTACAAAGGAATGACTAAAATAAAAACAGAAAATGCCAAGTGTGTCAAGGATATAGAGGGGTGGCAGCACAACACTGTTGGTGGGAGTATAAAAGTAATATGACCACTTGGGAAAACTGGTTGGCAGTAATTACTAAAGCTGAATATAGGCTTATCTTATGACCCAGCATTTCCACCCCTAGATTATATATCCAACAAAAATTCATATATATGTTCACCAAAGACATGCACTAAAGAATGTTCATAGCAGCATTATTTGTAAGAATCCCTAAACTGGGAACGTCTCAAATGTTTATTAACAGTAGAATGAATAAGGTGTGATGAGTTCACACAATGGATTATAATACAGCAATGAGAATAAATAAACTATAAATACAGAATAACATGAATAAATTTCACAAATACATTTTTAAGGTATAACAGGCAGACACAAAAGAGTACATACTAGATGATTCCATTTATATAAAGTTTTTAAATAGGTGAACTAATCTTGCTGTTAGATAACAGAACAGTGGTTACTATGGAAGGGGGCTCAAAGAGGCTTCTGGGTGCTAATAATATTTTGGTCTGGGTGTTGGTTTCACTTTGTGAAAATTCATTGAACAATATATTTATGATTCGTGTGTTTTCTTGAGCATTTGACATACTAAAATAAAAAGTATGCTAAAAAGGCAGACCTATAAAACAAAAAATTACTGCATAAAAGATTCTTAGATCGGGGTATCCAGGGAACACACTTTGGGAAATGCTGACCTATTCCCCATTGCTATTGATAGGTATTGTTCAAGTCATATTTTTTTTAATTGAAATAAGACCAGATGAAATAATATTCAAGGGAAGACATAAATAGACATTTTCCCCAATTAATGTTCAAATTTGTCATTATTTGTGTATTGAAGATAGTGAAGCACTGAGTGGTAGTGGTAAATGATTAAAGAAATCATTTAATGAGCATTTGAAAATTAATGAGAGAAATAGATGCATTTTCATTATATAAATATTAAAACAAGATCAAACAGATTGCTTTTTAGTTTGGAACAATAGAAAATATAAACTTTCAATAATTTCACAAGAAATATGTAAAAAGTATTCTGCAGCAAATAGCAATTTTTTGGATTTTTATAATTAAGTCATTTTTATACTTTAGGTTTCCATTTATCTTTGACATGTGAGAGTTAATTTGAACTCATACTAGTTTATACAATATTTTCCCTTTTCCCAGTTCTTTAATATGTGTTTTACCATTTCAGAGACATTTTTGATGACAGAATGTGTGCCTGGATCTTTGTGTAAATGTTTTTTTCTTATGCTAATTAAATTATTAAATCACTTGCTCTGGAATGTTGAAATGCCAAATGTCTAGTTTCTCTGCTTCTACAGACTTCATATTCTGACAGCCAACAATTGCTGTAGGTGTTTGACATTCAGAAATTGGAGAGAATAGGTCAGGGCTGTGGCGAGTTGGTTTGCATTTTAAGTAAGCTGTGAGGGAAGAGAGAGGAAGGAGAGGTGTCCAATGGTAATTTCTCTTAGTTGTTTTCTGTGATTGCCTTAAGATTTTTGTTTGTTTTTCTTTTTTTTTTTTTTTAAGATTTTTAATTAATTTATTTGACAGCGAGACAGCAAGAGCAGGAACACAAGCAGGGAGAGTGGGAAAGGGAGAAGGAGGCTTCCTGTGGAGCAGGGAGCCCGATGTGGGGCTAGATCCCAGGACCCTGGGATCATGACCTGAGCTGAAGGCAGACACTTAATGACTGAGCCACCCAGGTGCCCCAATGGCTACAATTCTTAACAATTCCATAGTACATTTGGATCTTGATATCAGAACTTTATTGTGGAATGTCAGTTATGCTTATGTATATATTTGTAACTCAGTTAAAACCATCGTCTTATGAATATACTATTTTTAAGAGATTGTGTTCAATTGTTTGCAAGCAAGCATGTTTGTCATTTTCATAAAGGGAGTTCATAAAGGAGCCCTCTAAGCATTGTTATTTATGAATGATTTGAGTAGACTCTGTTGGAATACTGCAATCAAAATTCTGATGCGTGGAATGGGAAAAGTCAGTTAAGTAATTTTTCTTAAGAAACTCTTTTAATGGGGACATCCCTTCTAGCTGGATGTTTGTCACCAAATTTTATTTTATTTAAAGATTTTATTTATTCATTTGAAACAGAGAGATACAGAGAGAGAGCATGAGCAGGGGGAGGCAGAGGGAGAGGGAGAAGCAGACTCCCCACCGAGCCTGAACTGGGAGCTGGATGTGGGGCTCAATCCCAGGACCCCAGGATCATGACCTGAAGGCAGATGCTTAACCATTTGAGCCACCCAAGTGCCCCATGTCACACAATTTTAGTCTATTTGGTAATCTCAAAACACAAAGGTTTAAGACCCTGAGTCAGTGGAAACAATCTTTATAATAAATCCTTTATAATTAAATATTTTAAAAAGCTATTTTGTAAGTGTACACAACTCAAACTTTTTCTTGGTATTTTGGTTTATATTACACACTGACAATCTGTCAGGCTAGTGTATAATATTAACTGGCTCATTATCAACATTATTTCATTGCTAAAGATAGATAGATGTTAATATGATATTACAGCCAGCCTTGTCTATGTTACAGTTAGCCTGTAGTTGATCATGGTGGGAGTATTTACACCATGGAATTGCAAATGTCACAAATCAGGCCTCCTTCCTCCTGCTCCCCAGTTTATTATTATTATTATTATTATTATTTTAAAGATTTTATTTATTTATTTGACAGAGAGAGACACAGCGAGAGAGGGAACACAAGCAGTGGGAGTGGGAGAGGGAGAAGCAGGCTTCCCGCGGAGCAGGGACCCCGATGTGGGGCTCGATCCCAGGATTCTGGGATCATGACCTGAGCCGAAGGCAGATGCTTAACGACTGAGCCACCCAGGCACCCCCCCCCCCAGTTTATTATTGCATGTTCATCAGCACACACTGTGTATAATAGAGCATGGCTTTGAAGTTGGCTAGATCTAGGATAAAATTCTACTTCTCCCTCTCTCTCATTCTGGCAAATTATTAAACTTTCTTAATTTCCCATTTTCTTACTACAAAAAAAGGAATATTGTGAAAATCAAATTAGCTAATGCACAAAGCATTTGGCACAAGCTTTTAATGTATTTTTGAATCCTTTTTCCACTCTCCTGGTAAGGTTGGTCCTAGAATCTGGGGTGAGAATGAAGTAAAATGAAGGTTAAGATTCTGTAACTGTGGATAGAGAAGAAGGGCCAGAAGTTGGGCATTAGGAAAGAAGTTCTGTATTAGGGATGGCATATCTGACATAGTTACTCTCAAGATCTGTCCAGGGGAAGTGAAGAAAAAATCCTTGAAAGTAGAAGCCCTTACACAGCATTATGGGGAGAGGCAGGGATAGCCCTAAGTCTTTCTGTTTTAGAGAACTGTGCTGAGTTGGAGTAATAAGCCTAAGCCTGTAGAGTGGGAAACCCTGGGATGTGTGGACTGAGCCCTGGATGAGATATTAGAGTGATGGAGCCTGCAGTCTTCCAGCAGGGACTGCACTTGGTCCTCCTGGTCAAGACAACTCCTCCTCCAGTTCCATGATTTTAGGCAGTAGAGAAATGGATGGAGCCTGCAAAATACACTGTCCCAGATTTGGTAGGAGAGAAATCAGGACAGTTTCCACACACATAATGTCAGAGCAAATGTGGTCTGGAAAGAGCTTCTCACATTAAGCAAAATCAAAATAAAACAAACAAAAAAGAATTGTAACTGTGGCAAACAACCCAAATGAACACACAAAAATCTATATATACATAACAAGAGGAAAGAGAAAAGGAAACTAATATACAAAACACAGAAAGGACCCAGTCTAAAAGAAAATGTTACTCAGGAAAGCACATTCCTGTTGATTTACTCTGTAGAGAAACTTACTGAAAACATGAATTTATTACGAGCAGGGCTCAAAGATAAGATGATTAAAGAACAGAATGGGATGAAAAGAGAGATTGCTGAAATAAGAATACAGATTGAGACCCAAAACAACACTATTGCAGATCTAATACAAAGATTTCTCAAAGAAGTGTTCATATTTTTGATTTCATATTTTTCCTTCCAAAGAAGAGGCTGATTCTATAGTCACATAATCATTTTCATTTGCTTTTACAAAGACATGAACAAAATGGAAAAGCTGAAGGTATAGCTCTTCACCGAAGTGACTCCTAACTGCCAATGGCCTCTAGAAATGTCTTTTTCAGTGCAGCAATGGAATTGTTTTATAAATCCCCCTGGTTTTATAAAGGAAAATAGTAGTTCTGGGATTAGTGCAGCTTGGAAAAAATTCTCATCTTCCTCAAATTTTGGTTAACAATGTGTAACAGGATGGTGAATGAGGCTTTTCTTATTTTGGAATTTTTGCTGAAACTCCACCATGGAAAACAAATGAAGGCTTCCATATTCTACAGAGAGCCATCAGTAAGCTCTGAGATCTGTCCTTTGTATTCTATTAAGAGATAGCATAGATTAAAAAACAATTTTTAAAGATACAAAAAATAATTTTAAATTACATGAAATCACATAAAATAGATGAAGGAGGTCAAAAGGTACAAACTTCCAGTTTTAAAATAAATTAAGTCACGGGGATGTAATGTACAGCATGATGACTATAGTTAATAATACTGCATTGTATATTTGAAAGTTGCTAAGAGTAGATCTTAAAAGTTTTTATCACAAGAAAAAAGGTTTTTTAAAAATAATTATTTATTTTAGAGAGAGAGGGAGCACAAGCAAGCGAGGGTGAGGGGTAGAGGGAGAGAATCCTGAGGCAGACAGCCTGCGAGCACGGAGCCCAACCAACTGGTGTGGGGGGAAGGTACTGGACCCCAGGACCTTGACTGAGATAATGACCTGAGCTGAAATCAAGAGTCGGCACCTTACCCGACTGAACCACCCAGGAGCCCCAGGAAAAAAGCTTTTTTTTTTTTTTTTTTAACTGTGTGGTGATGAATGTTAACTAGACTAATTGTGGCAATCATTTCACAATATATACAAATACTGAATTTTTATGTTGTACACCTGAAACTAATATAATGTTATTTGCTAATTATACCTCAATTAAAAAAGAAAAACAAATCACATGAAAAGAGACAGCTGAATTGGCCTTGCTACTCCAACCATCACCCCCCCCGTGGATATCAGCAAAAGATTTGGGCTTCAAGGATATTCAGTTGTGCTTTTGAGTTCTTGATCAGGCAAGGAGTACTGGGGCTTTTTACTCCTGATAGCAATCCCCTCACAAACTAAGAAGGTCATGTTAAAGAAAATACCGCACAGGAATTGGGGGTGCCTGGAAGAGGATGACGTTGGTATCTCAATCCTGGATTAGACGTCTGTTCCTATGGCAGCCTTGCAGATCTGCTCCACAGTTATGTAAGCAGAGGTGAGGCCGCCTGAGAGCAACTGCAAGGAGAAAGGGAGCATGTGCATGCATTGTTGAGGACATGAGGAGGTGGGATTTTATTACGTAGGGCTGCTGATGCAAAGGAACTACTGTGCTTGATTGGGGGTGATGGCATTTGAGGCAGGGTTGGAAGCACGGAGTCAGAGGTAACGTTCCACGTCAGAAGGCTACGCAGTGGAGAGGTAGCCTCAGAGACACCAATAGAATTCACCTGTGCTCTCCTTAATAAAGCAAGTAGTTCCGCGCCCACCACAGAGTTTGTTTTTGGCTGAGAGGAGATTGTAGTTGCCCGGGGTGGGTAACAATGTTTTGGGCATTTTTTCCTTCAAGCTCTACTTTCTGCTTCAACAAAGCAAAAGCTAGAACTATAAAAGGGAAGGGGGGAAAATACAGGGAGGCTGAGTTAGGGAGGGGGTGTTTATTGAAGTCTTCAATTTGGTTTGAAACTTAGAGACTCTGGCTCAGATTTTTTTGGGGTAGGAAAAGGAGGCTCAAAGGGTGGTCTTTAAAGACAATAAAACCATTTCATGTTTGGACTCCCCTGAATTCAGGCTGTTGATATCAAGTGCTACTACAGGCATTGTATAGGCGGCTAATATTATCTTCTGGTATCACTGATACATTTACGGTTAGAAACCATGTGATGTTTTTAAAAGTCTTGAGTTAAACCTCAGGCCAGAGATGATTGACTATATAATACTAATGACACAAGAAAACATTTAACAACGTCTTTAGTACTAATGACTATCTTTGAAATGAGAAATATAAATTTTCCTCGTAATTTAAGAATTATCACATTATTCATGTTTTTAAATCAAATTAACTCTGATGTTAAGCCCCCACTTTTCAAGGACATGAGAAAGTAAATTTAATCAGTCATGTTTTGGGATTTTTTTTTTTTTAAGATTTTTTTAATTTATTTGAGACAGAGAGAATGAGAGAGAGCACATGAGAGGGGGGAGGGTCAGAGGCAGAAGCAGGCTCCCTGCCAAGCAGGGAGCCCGATGCAGGACTCGATCCAGGGACTCCAGGATCATGACCTGAGCCGAAGGCAGTCGCTTAACCAACTGAGCCACCCAGGCGCCCCGGGATTTTTTTTTAATCTACATACCTAGGATTTCCAAAATTCCTTTAAAATGTGCCACAGTTCTTCCAAAGCACTTCCTTCTCCCTAGAGCACTTTTGGGTCCTGGGTTTTTGTTTGCTTTCAAAAAGGGAAGACCACTAAAAAAATTTTTGCTTGACCTGCAGTGGGGTTGGGGCTGTTTTATGCATTACTGGCCTGGTAACTTTTGCTGATTTTTTTCCCCCCATTCTTTTTAGCTGTGCTGGTAAAAGTGGAGAGTCTGACCCATGCACCCAGTTTCTTATGTCACCCCTCTAAGGCTTCTTTTCCATGTCATCCCTTTGGGGGAAGATTCCACATGTTCCTTCCTAAATATGCCTTCTTTCCTGTAACAATGAAGGGAATGTTGACACTATCAGCTTTTTCTAGTTAATTCACCATGTTACACAGCAGTCCTGGAATCCTTTACTAATAATAATGAATAGGTAAGAGGGAGAAGAAAACGAAGTGAAGGACAAAGGATGGCAATAAAAGTAAGATAAAAAGAAAAAAAATGGGTAAAATAAAAAATACAGAGTGGTAGAGTGATATCGGAAGTTGCTTTTTAATTTCTCTCTGTGGAACTGGCATTTCTGGGCCACCCTGCTCTGTGGTTTTCTGGTTTGCATAATTGAATGGATATCATTGAAGGGATGTATGAATGGCATTGCTATGATTATATAACAGTCTAAGCAGCTCGCTGTTGTGTGAAAGTGAATGAGCACTGCATTTTACTAAACTGTTACCCTGCTTTGACAGCTGTTATGCTGCGATAAATGATTGCAGAATTAATTGAAGAGGTTATTATACTATTAAAACCTATTTCCACTGAGCAGTAATAATGAGAATTCATTGTTAGTGAGTGTCCACCATTCAGTGATGGGAAATTTCTCTTCTAGTGTTCTATGTATTATTTTTGAAACACTTCTCTATTAGACCACCTATTAGACCTTAATTTATTTGAAGAGGTGCTAACTTTTTATCTTTCCATTGAAGGACCAGATTTTCCAAGATCTCCCCATTTCAAGCTTTTCTTTCCTTTCGGTACTCTCATACGATCTCATTTCCCCCCAGTAAGTTATCAACTGATTCAGTTACAGCTGAGTTGAAACTTCCAATTCATTGCTGTTACGTTTCTTCAGGTATGTAGAAGAGTTCCTTATGAAAAACCCCTCAGAAGCCAATTTCTATTGATAGGAAAGATAATGCCTTCTTTTCTGCATTGTTAAAGGAGTAACTATTCTTATTAAATGCTGTTCCGTCAAGTAGGTTTTAAACATTCCCATGAGCTCACCTCTATTCCAGAATATCTGGAAATTATTGGAGGAAAACTTGATAACTTTCTTTTACATACACTCCTTAAATAAGGGAAATTGTGATACAACCAGTGGATTCTTAATGACCTTGTGAATTCACTTTGGGTAATTTGGACAATGAGCCAGATTCTTCCATCACCCAGCAGGAGGAGCTACACTTGAACTTAATAGCCCGTGGGCCTGGTAGTTACCTTTCCTTTGTCAGTAGGGGCTGTACCTGGAGACAGGGTCTCCAGGAGGTGGGCAGCTTGCTTTCCTCAGGCAACTCCTGTGAAATAGCTGGTACTCCAAAAGATTGTTCTAGTATTTGCCCTGGAAGAAGGGTGATCAAGTACACCTGAAACTAATGGAATATTGTTGACTATACTCAAAAGATTCTGGAGGCGGGGGTGAGAATCCTTCCCCTGGAACATGAGTGCGTTCTGCATGTGCAGCAAACCACACTGGTTCTTGTTCACTTTTTTTTTTTTAAAGATTTTATTTATTTGACAGAGAGAGACACAGGGAGAGAGGGAACACAAGTTGGGGAGTGGGAGAGAGAGAAGCAGGCTTCCCGCAGAGCAGGGAGCCCGAGGTGGGGCTCGATCCCAGGACCCTGGGATCATGACCTGAGCCGAAGGCAGACGCTTAACGACTGAGCCACCCAGGCGCACCGTCTTGTTCACTTTTCTGAGGGATGATGGTAGGATGAGGGACTGGGGTCTTCTCTTTTTTTTTGACCTTTCTAAGTTTCTCTAGTAAAGACTGTGTGGTGTTGTAGAATCAAGGGATCCACCTTACAGGGCATAAATCCCACTGTACATTGATTCTTGTGAATTACGTGAGGTGCTATTTTACTCTTCTGTACTCTGAGGAGGAATTTCCCCTAAACACGCCTCATCTTTTACTCCTTGCTCTTTCCAATCATGGTTGTTTTAATTATCTGGCTGACAGGAAACAGCACCGATCCAAATTTATCGATTGTCAGAAGCGAACCTATCCATAGGCCTAAATGAAAGGATTTTTTCTTTTTAACCCTTCTCTTTCCACTCTGCAAGAGAGGAAACGGTGACTTGGGCACATGTTTCGCTCTACAGACACGAACTTTCCTGTGGGTAGTCTGTCCTTAGGGCCGGATTTGGAGGGCAGGGGGTTTTCAGGCCTGGTGGGTTCTCACATTAAGCTGAATCTTCCAACTCCGCCTTTACCAGTGACAGTGTTAGTATCTTGGACTCCCATTCGCCTTGTCCATCTTTTATTTTTCTCTGGTTCAGAACTCAGGGGAAAGGGATGGCACTGACTGGGCCTCTTTGGCTTCTAACCTCTCCAGCAGGGAGCTCTTGAAGGATTAAAGCATTGCAGAGAGGGCGGCTATTGCACAGATACTCTTTCCAGTGATTGGTTTACTCTCAGTTAGAAAGTGGTGCTATAGGAAGAGAGACTCTAGATTCCAAGTTCCAAATGTTTGCACCTGAGCATTTGGACCTGGTGAATTTGAAGAGGACACCTCACTGGAGAAACTTTCCTTCCAGTTCAGTAGATAAGCTAATAGACCTTTGCATGTGGCCCAGATGCTTTTCTCAGCCCCATTCTCACTGTGGCAAAGGTGTCTAGCTAGAAATGGAATGATTTCTGTGAAGTACACAGTCCTAGGTATTTCATAACTTAACTCGATCCTGGCTGTTGAGGAGTACTTAAATGGCTTTAGAAGTCTCTATGGAGAGAAACCATATTTGTAAAGAAGTAATCAGGCATGCAAATTCTAGCATTTAAATGTAAGTCAAAATTGTATGACACTATAAATATGCCATAAATACATGGTGTGATAAGTTGGTTTATTGGGTGTAGGGAGTTTAGATAGAAGAATCTTATAGTTCCCTGAAAGATAGAATGAATTCTAGTTAAGATAACTTGAGGTTGGAAATAGCCTCACAAAGGATTGATTGATGGATGGATGGATTTATTTATTTATAGACTTTATTGATAGATTTATTTATAGATTTTATTGATTTATTTGTAGATTTTATTTATTTGTAGATTTTATTTATAGATTTTATTTATTTGACAGAGACACAGCGAGAGAGGGAACGCAAGCAGGGGGAGTGGGAGAGGGAGAAGCAGGCTTCCCGCGGAGCAGGGAGCCCGATGTGGGGCTCGATCCCAGGACCCTGGGACCATGACCTGAGCTGAAGGCAGACACTTAAGAACTGAGCCACCCAGGTGCCCCCCTCCACAGAGGATTTAAATCTACAGTGGTACGTCAGTACTAGTCTGGACACTGCTTCTTTGTGCATTATTAGGCCTCAATGGATGATTATGTATAACTATATCCTGAATTTTGGAAACTGTATTTGGTGTTAGAAATAGAGTAAATAAACAGGAACTTATTTAAGTTTATTCTAATTCCAGTATAATTAGTGCTCATTAGTTTCAGGTGTACAATATGGTGATTCAACAATTTTTTGTTTTTTTAATTTTTTAATTTTATTATGTTAATCACCATACATTACATCATTAGTTTTTGATGTAGTGTTCCATGATTCATTGTTTGTGTATAACACCCAGTGCTCCATGCAGTACGTGCCCTCTTTAATACCCATCACCAGGCTAACCCATCCCCCATCCCCCTCCCCTCTAGAACCCTCAGTTTGTTTCTCAGAGTCCATAGTCTCTCATGGTTCGTCTCCCCCTCCGATTTCCCCCACTTCATTTTTCCCTTCCTACTATCTTCTTTTTTTTAACATATAATGTATTATTTGTTTCAGAGGTACAGATCTGTGATTTAACAATTCTGTATATTACTCCAGGCCCATCATGGTGAGCATACTTTTTTCTATAAAATGTCTTTCAAAATTTTATTTAAATTCTAGTTAACATATAATGTAATAGTGGTTTCAGTACTTAGTGATTCCTCACTTACATATAACACTCAGTGCTCATCACAAGTGCCCTCCTTAAGACCCATCACCCACTTAGCCCATCCCGCACCCACCTCCCTCCATCAACTCTGCTTGTTCTCCATTGAGTCTTTTATGATTTGCTTCCCTCTTTTTTTTTTTCCTCTTCCCCTGTGTCCATCTGTTTTGTTTCTTAAATTCCACATAGGAGAGAAATATGGTATTTGTCTTTCTCTGACTGACTTATTTCACTTAGCATAATACCCTCTAGCTCCTTCCATGTTGTTGTAAATGGCAAGATTTCATTCTTTTTGATGGCTGAGTAACATTCCATTATATATATAATATACACACACATATACCACATCCTCTTTATCCATTCATCAGTGGATGGACATATGGGCTCTTGCCATAGTTTGGCTATTGTTGATAATGCTGCTATAAACATTGGGGTACATATACCCCTTCAAATCTGTAGTTTTATATCCTTTGGGTAAATACCTAGTAATTCAATTGCTGGGTCGTAGGGAAGTTGTATTTGTAACTTTCTGAGGAACCTTCATACTATTTTCGAGAGTGGCTGCACCAGTTTGCATTCCCACCAACAGTGTAAAAGGGTTCCTCTTTCTCTTTGTCCTCTCCAACATCTGTTTCCTGTGTTGTTAATTTTAGCCATTCTGACAGGTATGAGGTGGTATCAATAAGTGTACTCCTTAATCCCCATCACCTATTTTCACCTACCCACCCCCACCTCCCCTCTGGTAACCATCAGTTCTCTATAGTTAAGAGTCTGTTTCTTGGTTTGTCTTTTTTCCTTTGTTTTATTAAATTCCACATATGAGTGAAATCTTATGGTATCTGTCTTTCTGACTTGTTTCACTTAGCATTATACTTTCTAGCTTTATCCATGTCATTGCAAATGGCAAGATTTCATTCTTTATGGCTGAATAATATTCCATTGTATGTATATGTACATCTACACACACACACAATTTACATATCACATCTTTATCCATTCATCTATTGATGGACACTCGAGTTGCTTCCATAATTTGGCTGTTGTAAATAATGCTGCCATAAACATAGGGATGCACATACCATTTCAAATTAGTGCTTTTGTATTCTTCAGGTAAATATTGTAGTGTGATTAGTGGATCATAGGGTAGTTCTATTTTTAATTTTTTAATTTTAATTTTTTAATTTTAATTTTGTTAACATACAGTGCAATATTGGTTTCTGGAGTAGAATTCAGTAATTCATCACTTACATTGAGGAACCCCATACTGTTTTCCACAGTAGCCGCACCAGTTTGCATTCCCACCAACAGTGCAAGAGGATTCCTTTTCCTCCACATCTTTGTCAACACTTGTTGTTTCTTATGTTTTTGATTTTAGCCATTCTGACAGATGTGAGGTGATAGCTCATGGTGATTTTGGTTTGCATTTCCCTGATAGTGATGTTGGGCATCTTTTCATTGTCTGTTGGCCATCTGTATGTTGTCTTTGGAGGAATGTCTGTTCATGTCTTCTGCCCATTTTTAAATTGGATTATTTTGGGGGTGTTGAGTTGTATCCATTCTCTATATATTTTGGATACTAACCCTTTATCCAATATGTCATTTGCAAATATTTTCTCCCAACAGGAACTTCTTTTTAAGAATTAGAGCAAAGTGTACAATTTGTGAACTTAAGTTAATCAAACGGTCTTGGTGATTAAGAGTTCTCATTGGGTTCATTTTATTGGAATGTTTTTCAGGTGAAAGTAAAAATCTTTTTATGACAAACTATTGTTTTTCTGTGTAGGTGAATTTGGTTTTTTGTTTTTAAGATTTTATTTATTTGAGAGAGAGAATAAGGGAGAGCGTGAGAGGGGGAAAGGTCAAGGGGGGAAGACGACTCCCTGCTGAGCAGGGAGCCCGATGCAGGACTTGATCCTGGGTCTCCAGGATGATGATCTGAGTCAAAGACAGCCACTTAACCAACTGAGCCCTAGGTGCCCTAGGTGAATTTGTTATTATATTTGAATGTACTGCTAGAAATCATATTGTCTGTTTACTGCAAGTGTAGATGGATTACATTTGTCTGGGTTCTCTGTAGAGGATTAAACAAATTTGAGAAAGTGACAGAATAGTAAGGAATGAATCTGCCACCTTCTGCCTCTTGAACTGAATTGAGATTTCTCAAGTTTTCATTAGATGGCATTTATGCTTTTCTTCCATTTTTACCTTTACTCTCTTTCTGATATTCACTTTCTTCTCTTACTATTATCAGTGATATTTATTTGTAACTCTGTTGTGCCACATTTTTTCTGGACCATGACTCCTTGAGGAAAGGAATTACAGAATAATTGTTGTATCCACTGAACAGGGCCTGCACAGGAGAGTACCCAGTTAGTATTAACTAAATGAGCTATTAGTATGTGAATACAAAGTAATTTCGTCTTATGGACACCTCCTTTGTAATGTAGTATTTGTGTTCTGGTTTTATATTACAGAAGACTATTTTGCATATATTCTAAAGCAGAACAACTTTGTTCTGATGTTTGTTCTTCTTCAACAAAATAGGTTTAATTGCAAAGTATGCTTCTTTGCAAAGTTCCAGTGATGATTCACTGTTTTTTAATATTGCCCTGGCATCTAACTGTACATGCTCCGTTGCCCATGCCGTCACTACTAATGAAGAAGTACTTTCAAAAAGTGGGGTGGACCATGTCTTCTGTCTTGTCAGCCTAACTGTAGACTGCTAGAAGAAACGTGATTATGTGATTAGCTATTTCTTGGAAAAAAAGAACTGCTTTCTCCCCCCCTTGTACCTGGGTGTCAATATGGATACATCTACGTATCCTTTTTAGGTTCTGGATAAGTATCCTCTATAAGGAATATAATTGGTATGTCTTAGAAATGATTCAGCCTGGTATTTATTGAAAGGATTCAGATATATCTATTGAACAAATGAATGAAACCACACGCATAGGATTGGTCACAACCACAAAGAAAAGTGGTTTATAATTCCTAGGAGCTGTGGAATCTAGATGTGACAAGAATACAAAGATGCAACTTAAGCATGGACAGATGTCCAATCTGGAAAGAGGGACATACCTCACCCACACTATACCCCCTGTCCCTACTTTAAGCATCCTCTAGGAGTTGGTCTATGCCACACCACTTTCTTTGAAAATTCTTATAGAATTTTATTACCATAACCTTGTTTGTGAGAAGCCTAAATGATATGAGAAAGGCTAAGGAGTTTAAGAGCAGACTAGTTTACCAAAGGTTTTCATCTGGTAAATATATATAATAATTATATATACACATATAATTCTCCTAAGTGATGGACTTTTTTGCTTTGCTTTCTTTTCTGTGCCTCCTTATGCAAACTTCCAGTGGTCTTCCTAGTGTGAGAAAGGTTTAATAAAGATACGGGAAGAAATATTTTGACATTTTAGTATCTGACAGTTTGCTTTATAAATAAACTTGGGGTTTCCAACTATCTGATTTTTAACTGAAATACTATATTTAAGATTTCTGTTTGGAAAACACATTGAGAAAATGCCAGATGTGTAAATGTCTTTTTTTTTTCCCCATCAGGTATATTACTGTGTTATTCTCTGACCTGCGTTAAGTGTTTCTGCTGGTTCTCAAGGTCTGAAAATATGCTACAAAGAGGCTGCCACTGGGCCAAGAGCCTTTGAGTCTTAAGACGCCTCTGGGGAGCAAAGCATACCAAGTAGGCAGGCCATGAGGAGTCATGCAGAAATGCTGAGTAGTTTCTTCCTATATATGCATAATTTGGGGTATTGCTATTCACCTGAGGCTTACATTTCTGCTGTTTCTAAATGATCTTTTAGGTAAGGGCTATTTGAAAACTTAAAAAGCTTGGCCACTTTAATCAACTTAAAGAATTAGTACTAAAATTCCTTAGAGAAAAAACTGTAAAATTTTTCAGCATGAAATTTACATTCCCTTTGTTCAGGGGCTGTTTTTTCCAGCAAATGTAGTCAATAAATTTATCTCTGAAAGCATAAATGTGTATGCAGGAACCGTCAAACATCTGGTGAAGTGGTTTCTTTGAGAAAAGCCAAAATCTAGTGCTTTGAGGTTGGCAAACTATGAGAAATCTTTTGAAATGGAATTTTTTTTTTGTAACAGGAAGAAAACCTTCCAAATTTTGTTGAGTACCCAATATCTCTTTTTAAAAGAAAACATTTTGCAAATTTGCTAAACTGATTAAGTCTATTGCAATTCCTATGTTAAAAGCTCTATAAAGTAAGGATTACATATAATCTAAACTAATAAATGTGACAGATTAAATGTTAACCCAGAAGAGGGCTCCTTTAGATCTTAAGATTAGAGGCAATGTATTTTTGAAAATTACATGGTATGACTTTTATCAATTTAAGGAGAAAAAATATGGTCATCAATAAATGTTGCATAGTAAATGCGTACCTACTTTGTCAACAGATGTTAAGCATATCTATATTTAATACTTCTAATAGCCTTTGGTCTCTAAAATAGCCCTTTTGCATTTTCTAATCATAAACTATTCAGAGAATTAAGTTCTAATTAAAAATTTTTGTGCTAGCAAATGAACTATACTCTGAAGCAAAAAAACAAAAAACAAAAAACTTTGTTTCTCTTTTCCCTTGCTCCTTTTGCCCTTTTCTCTTTTCCCCTTCCTCCCCTTCTTTCTCCTTCCCCTTTTCCCTTTGACATATAACTTCCACATCTATCATTTTTTAGGCACTGGGGAAACACAGGTGAATGTCTTCAAGGAACTTATAATTCATTGAGGAAAAGGTACTAATCAAAAATCAATGTGATAAGCAACTTAATGGTGCATGAAAATCAGAGGGAGAGATATTGATGAGTATTAAGGCAATTCCCATGCTTAGTCTGAAGCTGGCATACTTTGAGGGATGGAAATTTGTCTGACTTGGTGAGGGGCAAGGGGCCTTTGGGAAAAGAGAACACCCTATATAAAAATTTGGAAACAAGATCGTGAACTTCAAGTAGTTCTTTTGGGTTCAAACACAGGTGGTGGAGTGTGGGAGATTAGGCTGGATATGTAGGCATGGGCTAGATTTGAAAAGGGTCTTTTGCTTAGTGAGGGATTTAGACTTGATCCCATAGTACAGGAGTTAGCCTATGTTTTCCTGCGATAAGTCAAGTAGTAAATGCTTCAGACCTCGTGGGATATAAATCTCTGTAGCATGAAAGCAGCCACAGATAATATGTGAACAAGCATGGTTATATTTTAATAAAACTATTTATAAATATGGGAATTTGAATTTTCTGTAATTTTTACTGGTCATAAAATATTTTTCTTAATATTGTGGGGGGGGAGGGGAACAATTCTTAGCTCGCAGACTATACAAGAACAGATTGCAAGGCTGGATTTGGCCTATGGACTATACTTGGATTGCTGACCTCTGCTATGGTAGATGATGAACTATCATTGAAGAGTTCTAATCAGGAAGGACATAGGCTCTTATTTGCATTCTAGAAAGGTCTCTCCAGTGCAGCATTTTCTAAACCATGCTCTGAGAAACCATGCTAGAAGTTGCTCTGGGCAAAAAGATCCCAAAAGCAGATCTTAAGAAATGCTCTATGTTCTTAGAGATTCACAAAGCACTGGGGTATTAAAGGCTCTGAGAAGGGTTGCAGAGAACAACTTGTTTAATTTTTTGTTGACTAGCATTCATTACATTTATATATGGAAACTTCAGTAAAACATGATTTAGGAAGTGCTATTTTAGTGGCCATTATATTAATGAAGTTCAGTAAAGATCATCAAGATCAACTAAGCAGAAATCTGTTGTGATACTCATGGGAAAAATGAAACAAACCAGGCAGTAATGAGAATGTAAAAACTTCATTACTATCAAGGAAACACAATTTCTAGAGGAGAAAGTAATTTTAAGTATTTTTCTATTAAATAGGAAACATTTGAAGAAGCATGGGTTTTTTACACACAGCATAAACACATTTTAGAAAACAGCAACAAACAAAATGAAGTAAAGAATATTTGAGTACTTAAAATAGGAAATCCAGAGTCAAAATTTATGCTACCAAGTCCAGTGGGGGTAGATCCTGTCATTCGCACATGGTCAAATGAAGATGCTTGAGGATTACCTTAATATTCCAATGTCCAAGAAAGACTGTAAGAAAATGATTTATTAAAATCCTTTCAAAGACTATGTCAATTAGGGTTCTTGGTTCCCAGTAACAGAAATTGACTGGATCACTTAAAGCTGAAAGGTTATCTATTAGAAATATATTAGTCATAGACTTCAAAGGAAGGTAGAGAACCTGACTCAGAAAACAGTGACTACAGACAGCAGAAACCAAATCTGGGTGACATCATGCCACTAGGACAGTCTTGTTAAATGCTACAGCTGGGAGCATGTCCACTGCTGACAGACTGCTGTGGCTAAGCCCCACTTGTAATGGTCTTTTGCTATTACCCACTTCAGCTGACTTATTTCTGACTTGTCCTGTGTCTTCACATTCCTTCCCCAAGGTCTAAAGACCTGGGGAAGAATATCAGATAATCCGACTGGCTGAACCTACTTTCCATGTCTATATCCTGGATCCTAGGGATAAATACTATCTCTTAAAGTTCTATGGTTAGAGGTGGGATACTCTATTCTATCAGTATCATAACCAATTGAAAATTCAATACAGATAGGAGTATGTGTTGCCTGTCCCCAAAATAATAAATATCCACCCCAAAGACCAAGAAAGGAACTACTTGTGAATAATACCTTTATCTGAAATATGCTATCCTCGTTACTGTGCAGACTAACTGCATTAGCTGGATTACAACACTTAGAGGTTAAGCCAACATTAAATGAAACTTCCAAACGTAACTGCGATTTGATAAACTTGGACCTTTGGGATGCAGTAGAATTAGAATAGTTTTAGTTTTTAATGAATAGGGTTCAGTGATCTTCTAAATTCCAGAGAATTCAAACAGTCACTATCGAAAATCTAATGATCTCAACAAATTTTCTTGAAAAGAACTTGAATTAAAATCTAAGTGCTACATATTTTTCTGTGGATTAAAAAATGTCTTTTGTCAAAATCCCTACATCTTTAGAACATAATATTGATGATGAGATACTTTTAAACCATTTGTATACTCCGTTTGGTTCTAATACTGTTTAAGATGTAGAGTATTAAGGTTTCAGCTTGTTCACTGGAAGTTGTAAGTTAATATTTTCATTGCTTGCTGAGGGTTTTTCTCCCCCCTTCTGGAATCTTGAAGGGGAGTTTGGCTATAGACTACCAAAATTGGTAAAATAATAGGTACATGATAAACTTATTTTGGTGAATGAGTTATCTTCCCTAGAACTTTATTTCGAGATGTAATAATTCAAAATCTAGTAACTTTTTTTGGCCCTTAACTTTGGATGGTGATAGCCATCTGTTAGTTTCTATTTGTTTTAAAATAGGTTACTGAAGAGGAGATATTTGGTACTTTATAATGGAAATAGAGACAGAATTCTCTCAGAGAAGAGGTATAGGGGCAGGCTTATCTTTCCCACTTGCCCTGACAGAGCAGGTTAGAAATATGTGAAGCAGCTAATTTAACAGGCAGGAACTATTACCTTGGTTAATCAACCCCTGGTGAACATGACATCTGTTTCCTACCTAATCTCTAATGCACAGCTCTGATCTCTAGAAACTCTATACAAAAGTTATATATAATTTTCGAAGGTACATTGGTATGCCTGAATTACTTTTAGGATCTGTTATAACCAAATGCTCAGTTGACTCCCTAACTTATCTACTGAGTGATTTGCTGTAGCACTGAAAACACAAGTGGTTTTTTGTTTTTTGTTGTTTTTTTGTTTTGTTTTGTTTTAAGATTTTGAGAGAGAGCAGTGAACAGGTGGGAGGGGCAGAGGGACAGGGAGAAGCAGGCTCCCCACTGAGCAGGGAGCCTGATGAGGGACTGGATCCCAGGACCCTGAGATCATGACCCGAGCCGAAGGCAGATGCTTAACTGACAAAGCCACCCAGGCACCCCAAGAACACAAGTTTGGTAAGACTTTTAAGGGGGTTTCATGCCATCTTCTAACAGATGAGCTAAAGATTTAAAAAAAATTGTAAAATGTATTAAACATTTTACATTAGCTACATAGGTAGTGATAGTTCTAGGGACAGTAAATATACATTTCTAGGGTTACATTTTAAGTCACACAGATGCTTATCTAGTGCACAGTATTTGCAGAGCATGCTGCTGAGTATAGATTAGTGTGAATTAGTAGATACTTCATCTTCAAATATCTTGAATGAGGAGATAGCCTATCCTTTGAGCATACTTATCTTGCACAATCTCTAGGTTGGAAGAGTATAAATAATGACTGATTCTTCCTTCTCTCTCCCTTCATTCCTCCCTTACAGCCTGCCCCCACCTCCTTGCTTTCATTGGACCAGGCTCTGGGATTAAACATGTTAGTGCATCACCTTATCCCCAGGTTTCCCTCTTTCCAGAAACCCTGCTTCCCTTTCTTCTGCTATTCCCTATGCTTTAAGAAAGCAAGCCAAGAATAATAAAAATAATAGGGAGCGGTGATAAATGTTCCAAAATTTTTAAGATCCTTACAAATTCCACATAAAAGAGTAACTAGAAATATTATTGAATGACTGCTCCTTATTTATATTTCTGAGTGAGGGAACTAAATAGCCCTTACTTCCTTTAGGTAATACGATTGAGGATTCAGGGAGCAAGGGAAGAGATGAGCTTTCTCTTGAACACAGAATTGAGTGAACTAGTAGGGGTCCCTCTCTATTAAGGGGATGGTTTTCCTTTCTGAGGACTCCTATATCGGGTGACTTCAATTCCCTTGCTTCACATAGAATTAGCAACTTTAAGAACTCCCTCACAAGACCTTCTTGTCAGATTATGCTAGTACCTTTGCCTTATTTAGTGGGCTTGGCTCAAAGTAGCTTTTGTGTGTTTTTAAAAACTAAATCCACATTTACAAGATAGGGATTCATTACAAAAGTTTAAATAAAGTGCCATGACTAAAAAATATGCTGAGTTTTGAAGGCATTCTGAGAGAGTAGTTCCATACCACATTTTGCTGTGGCAGGGTCTTTGGAAGGAATACAGCCCTCTAAACTGAATAGTGAGGGGGCAGCACCCCCATAGGCATGCCTTGCATATGCTTGTCACGCAAAAAGATACAGATGACAGAAGTCTAGAATGTTCTTTAAAGGTGGCATCTATGTAAATTAGAACTGTGCTATTCACTTAATTACATAAAGACTAAAGAGGTTTTCTCTACATTAGATTTTTAGCTTAAAATGGTATGACTTAAAATACCGCATAGATATACAGGGAGTTTGCTCTGGCCAACACTGGGGCAGGGGCACCTCAGAGGTAGGCAGACATTGTCCAGATTGATGATGATCGTCTGGCTTCACATATGTACAACCTCATGTCGTGCTCCAGGGTGATTTATATTTTTAAGGGTAGCTAATGCTTTCCAGAGCAATGTGGGAAGGTCACCTTAGAAGATTCCGAAATTTAGTATAGTGCTACCTCATTTCAATTTACCTGCTCCTTTTTAAAAGGATTAATAATTCTAATCAACTTTGACTTTGGTTATTATGTAATTATTTGGAATGAAAGACTTAACCAGATAAATAAAACACTCAATTCTGTCATATAAATTAGTATTTTTTTTGGTGCACTAAAGCAGAAATCAGAATACTTGCATTTTAGTCCTAACTATTCTTCCATCAATCTGGGCCACTTTTATATTTTTCCTAAATGAGATGGAATATAAATAAGAAAAAATGTTTCTTGCCTGCTTGGGAAATTAATCCCCTTGGAACTCGGTTTTATCATTTACAAAGTGGGAATAAGAGCTATTCATCCTGTCTCCTGGTTGTGATGAGCATGCCATCAAGTAACAAATGCTCTGTCAATTGTAAATTACATAATGTGGGACACTGTGGTCATCACACTACCGCCTTTGTGTTGCCCAAGAAACAGACCCTGAGGAGGGGTTTGTGTACAGTTTGTTGTGCAGATCTCGTAGCAGTAGGTCCTGTGAGAATGAAGAAGCCAGGACTGAGCAGGGAAAGAAATTGAACAATGATGCAGTTTCAAACAGTTGTAGCAAAGGCTTCAGGCAGTCACAGGGGAGCACTGAATATTTTTTTTTTTAAAGATTTTATTTATTTATTTGACAGAGAGACACAGCGAAAGAGGGAACACAACCAGAGGGAGTGGGAGAGGGAGAAGCAGGCTTCCCGCGGAGCAGGGAGCCCGATGCGGGGCTTGATCCCAGGACCCTGGGATCATGACCTGAGCCGAAGGCAGGCGCTTAACGACTGAGCCACTCAGGCGCCCCAGCACTGAATGATTTAATGCTGGTCTGAAATGAGGCAAGGGGGCCAGATTTTGTACCCCTCAACCAACTTGTCATTCAGTGTGGGCTGTCCTGGGGGATGGGATAATCTTGGATGTAGCCGTTCCTATGAGTAGACAAAAATCCCCAGGGAAGGACTCAGCAGTGAACCTTCAGTGGGAAATATTATCAGAAGCTGGGGAAATGAGTTTCCTGGGTCCTGAAGGGAGTATCTTAATGGTGTACCATAGCACCTATCCCAGTGTAATGCTTAAATCCATTTGATCTGTGTAATAAATTTACTTTGTCCTAGTTCAACTCTTCCAAAATTCTAATTGGTCTTCTTTAGTGAGGGGAATTTGCAAAAGGAAATATAGAGAGGTACTTTAGCCTCAGCTACTGCATCTGGTGTCGGGACTCTGCAAACAAAACACCCCAAATCCTCCTTTTCTATTTATTCTAGATTCTTTATATCCTTACTTAACACCTCTACTGGTCAGTTGGCTTAGGTGGTAGAGTAAGCCAGACTGTCCCTGGGTGTGCTCTTCTGGGAGTACTTCCTTTACTTGCCCATTTACTGTCAAAGTTAGGCAAGGGAGTACTAACAGGTATCCAGTGCATTATCTGAATGCCAGGTGTGTTCTTCTCTGCCTTTTGTAACTGTAGGCTGGATGATGATAAATTACCCCTACCAGGGTGCTGACTCCTTTCCTTGCCTGTTGGTCTTCTGACACAAGAAACCACAAAGACTGGACAGCAGATGTAGCTTAAAACTGAATAGAACTCTTGTCCTATACCATGGTGGAAGCAGGACCTATAGGTCTACAGATCCTAGAGTTGTAGCACAAGAAGCACGACTTTCCCCAAATATGTCCCTGGGAATGATGGTAAGAGGGGTAATTTCTGCTTCTCTCTTGTTCTATTGAGTGTTTTCCAAAAGTCTAGAAACATAGCAGCAACATACTGGTCAGTGACTTGATGGAATACCTGCATCCTGAATGCTGGGTCCATGTCTTATAGGGTATTTTATCCAAGATGGTACCTCAGATACTACTTCCAAAGGCTCTTTTGTTGTTTTATCAAGCCAGCAGTTTCTGGGTGGTATAGTATGAATCAGTGGATTTTGGGGTGCATATGTCTTTTTTCATAAAGTGGGTTCCTTGGTCTAAGGTGGTTATATGGCCTACTTTATCAGTGGACCAGACTAGAAACCCTAGAATCACCATGGTAGGGGGGATAGAAAAGGCTCAGAGAAGTGGGTATGCTAGTGTGGATATGCTAAGTAAAGTAAAAACAAAACAAAGCAAAAAAACCTCACCAGCCCACTATGTTCCTGCAAGAGGCCCCCAGAACACACTCTATTCACCAAAGAAATCAAATGTTCTGGTAAAAAGGTGGCCGGCCTCACTGAGAAGCTCTCTTCTTTGTAGTCCAGAACTGATGGTAGGCAATGCTGTTAAAGAACTGGGCTCCTTGGTAGTAGTGGGGATAACAAAATCTTGTGATAACAGAGACTGAGTAAATGGCAGTTGTCGGGTGTGGCTGTGGATGCAAATTTGTCTCAGGGAGGGGGCAGGACCTTAGGCAAGGAAGCACCCTTTTTTTTTTTTTTAATTCAAGTATAATGAACATACAGTGTTACATTAGTTTCAAGTGTACAATGTAATTCAACTTTCCATACGCTTCAGTGCTCATCAAGATAAATGTACTCCTAATCTCCTTTATTTCACCCATCCACCCTATTCCACTCTCCTCTGGCAACCACCAGTTTTACCTAAGAGTCTGCTTTGATCTTTTTGTTTTTGCTTTTGTTTTTGTTTTTCCCCTGTCTGTTCCTTAAATTTCACATGAGTGAAATCCTCTGGTATTTGTCTTTGACTTATTTCACTTAGCATTATACCCTTTAGGTCGACTCGTTGTTGCAAATGTCAAGATTTCAATTTTTTTTTTCCATGACTGTGGAAGTGTGTGTGTGTGTGTGTGTGTGTGTGTAAATATCTTTATTCATCTCTTGATGGACACTTGGGTTGCTTCCATATCTTGGCTATTGTAAATAACACTATGATAAACAGGGATTTTTGAATTAGTGTTCTTGTTTTCTTTGGGTAAATAGTAGTGGAAGTGCTAGATCATATGGCAATTCTATCAATTTTGGGGGAAACCTCCATACTGTTTCCACAGTGGCTGCACGCATTTGCATTCCCACCAACAGTGCACCAGTGTTTCTTTTTTTCTCTACATCCTTGTCAATACTTATTTCCTATATTTTTGATTTTAGCCATTCTGACAGGTATAAGGTGATCTATCATGGTGGTTCTGGTTGGCATCTCTCTGATGATTAGTGATGTTGAGCATCTTTTTATGTGTTGGCTATCTGTGTCTTCTTTGGAGAAAATGTTCATGTGTTCTGCCCATTTTTTTTTTTTAAATTGGATTATTTGAGGGGTTTTTTTAGTGTTGTATAAGTTCTTCATATATTTTGGATATTATTTGCAAAATTCTTCTTCCATTCAGTAGGTTGCCTTTTTGTTTTGTTGATGGTTTCCTTTGCTCTGCAAAAGCATTTTATTTTGGTGTACTCCCAATAGTTTAATTTTGCTTTTGTTTCCCTTGTCAGAGGAGACATATCTAGAAAAATGTTTCTACAGCTGATATCAAAGAAATTACTTCCTATGTTTTCTTCTGGGCACTTTATGGTTTCAGGTCTCACATTTAGGCATTTAATCCATTTTGAGTTTATTTTTGTGTTTCATATAAGAAAGTGGACCAGTTTCATTCTTTTGCATGTAGCTGTCCACTTTTCTCAACACCATTTGTTGAAGAGACTTTTTCCCATTGTATATTTTTGCCTCCCTTTGTTGTAGATTAATTGGCCATAAAAACACAGGTTTATTTCTGGACTCTCTTCTACTGATCTTTGTGTCTATTTTTGTGCCAATACCATACTGTTTTGATTACTACAACTTTGTAGTATATCTCCCTGCCCCTCCCCCCTCCATCCCTCCACCCCCCTGCCCTGATTGCTTCGGCTGGTCAGAGTCTTTTGTGATTTCCTACAAATTTTAGGATAATTTATTCTAGTTCTGTGAAAAATGCTAGTGGTATTAGGTAGGGATTATATTAAATCTGTAGATTGCTTTGTGTTGTATGGACAGTTTAGTAACATTGGTTTTCCTAATCCACAAGCATGGAATATCTTTCCATTTGTTTATGTCATCTTCAATTTCTTTCATCAGTGTTTTACAGTTTTCAGAGTACAGGTCTTTAAACTTCTTGGTTAAGTTTATTCCTAGGTATTTCATTATTGAGGAGGCAATTATAAATGGTTTTTTTTTTTCATGATTTCTCTTCCTGTTGCTTCATTATTAGTGTATAGAAATGCAATGGATTTCCATACATTGATTTTTGTATCCTGTAACCTTACTGGATTCATTTATCAGTTCTAGTAGTTTTTTGGTGGAGACTTTAGGGTTTTCTATATATATACAATCATGTCACCTGCAAACAGTGAGTTTTACTACTTTACCAATTTGGATGCTTGTTATTGTATGATTGCTGTGGCTATTACTTCCAGTACTATGTTGAATAAAAGTGGTGAGGGTGGACATCTTGTGTTTTTCCTGATCTTAGAGGGGAAAGCTCTCTGTTTTTCCCCATTGAGTATGATGTTAACTATGGGTGTTTCATATATGGCCTTTATTATGTTGAAGTATGTTCCCTCTTAGTTTGTTGAAGGTTTTTTTTATCATGAATGGATGTTGTACTTTGTTGAAGGCTTTTATTACATCTATTGAAATGATCATATGGTTTTTGTCTTTGTTAATGTGATGTATCGCATTGATTTATGAATATTGAACCCCCTTGTTTCTGGAGTAAACACCATTTGATTGTGGTGAATGATTTTGTAAATGTATTGTTGGGTTCAGTTTGCTAATATTTTGTTAAAGATTTTTGCATCTGTGTTCATCAGATATTGGCCTGTAGCTGTTCTTCTTCTTTTTTTTTTTTTGTAGTGTCTTTATCAGGTTTTGGTACTAGGACAATGCTCGCCTTATACAATGAATTTGGAAGCTCTTATTCTACTTTTTGGAATAATTGGAGAAGAACAAGTATTAACACTTCTTTAAATGTTTGGTTATATTCACCTGTGAAGCCATCTGGTCCTGGACTTTGTTGGGTGTTTTTTGAATACCAATTCTATTTCATTGCTAGTAATTGATCTGTTCAAATTTTCTATTCCTGCTTCAGTTTTTGGTAGGTTATAGGTTTCTATGAATTCATCAATTTCTTCTAGGTTGTCCAGTTTGTTGGCATATAAGTTTTCATTATATTCTTTTATAATCCTTTGCATTTCCGTGGTGTCTGTTATTTTTCCTTCACTTCTGATTTTGAGTCTGCTCATCTTTTTTTTTGATGAGTCTGGCTAAATGTTTATTAATCTTGTTCTGTTCAAAAAACCAGCTCCTGGTTTCACTAATCTGCTCTATTCTCTATTTCACTTATTTCTGCTCTAACTTTATTATTTTTTCCTTCTTCTTTTTTTTTTTTCTTTTTCTAGCCCTTTTAGGTGTAAGGTTACATTGAGACTTTTTCTTGCTTCTTGGGGTAAGCCTGTATTGCTATAATCTTCCCTTTTAAAACAGCTTTTGCTGCATCCCAAAGATTTTTGAACCACTGTGTTTTCATTTTGATTTGTCTCCATGTATTTTTATTATTTCCTTTGATATATTGGTTGACCCATTGTTTCATAGCATGTTATTTAGCCTCCATGTATTATTTCTAGATTTTTTTTTCTTGTGATTTTCAAGTTTTATACTGTTGTGCTGAGAAAGGATACATGACATGATTTTAGTCTTTTTGAGTTTGAGACTTGTGGCCTAATATGTGATCTATTCTGAAGAATGGTCCATGTGCACTTAAAGAATGTGTATTCTGCTCTTTTTGGATAGAATTCTCTGAATATATTTTAGATCCATCTGGTCCATTGTGTCATTCAAAACTACAGTCTTGTTGATTTTTCTCTCTGAATGATCTACCATTGATGAAAGTGGGGCGTTAAAATCCCCTATTGTATTACTGGCAATTTTTTTGTCTGTTAATAGTTCTATGTATTTAGGAGCTCCCATATTGAAAGTGTAAATATTTACAGTTGTTATATACTGTTGTTGGATTGTTCCCTTTATCATTATGTAGTGTCCTTCTTTGTCTCTTGTGATAGTCACTGTTTGTCCAATATAAGCTTTACTACCCTGGCTCTGTTTTCACTTCCATTTGTATGGTAAATGTTTGTTTTACTATCTTTCACATTCATTCAGCATGTGTCTTTAGGTCTGTAGTGAGTCTCCTGTAGACAGCATAATGACGAGTCTTTTTTTTTTTTAAATCCATTCTATCACCCTACGTCTTTTGAGTGGAACATTAAGTCCATTTACTTTCAAAGTGTTATTGGTAGGTATGTACTTATTGCCATTTGTTACTTGTTTTATGATTGTGTTTATAGTTTTGCTCTCTCCCTTTGTGGTTTGATGGCTTTCTTTAGTGATATGCTTGGACTCCTTTCTATTTTTTTTGCATGTCTATTACTAGTTTTTGATTTGTGGTTACCATTAGGTTCAAATATAACATCTTTTTTTCTTTTTTTTAAGATTTTATCTATTTGACAGAGAGAGACACAGTGAGAGAGGGAACACAAGCAGGGGGAGTGGGAGAGGGAGAAGCAGGCTTCCCGCAGAGCAGGGAACCCAACGCAGGAGTCCATCCCAGGACCCTGGGACCATGACCTGAGCCAAAGGCAGACGCTTAATGACTGAGCCACCCAGGCGCCCCCAAATATAACATCTTATGCATATAACATTCTATATTAAGTTGGTTGCTTAAGTTTGAACCCATTCTAAAAGCACAATACTTTTACTCCCCCTCCCCAAAGTTTTATGCATATGTCATACTTTTATTTTGTAAATCCCTTGACTGACCTTTATAAATATAATTGATTTTGACTCTTTTTGTGCTTTAACCTCAATACTGGTTTTTGTAAGTGATTAATCTGATTTTATTACATTTGTATTTATCTGTGAAATTTTTTCCTTTCCTAATTTTCTTTTCTTGATTATGGCCTCCCCCCATCCCCCACCTAAAGAATTCCCTTTAACCTTTCTTGTAAGGGTGATTTAGTAGTGATGAACTCCTTTTAAGTTTTGTTTTTCTGGGAAGTTTTTTTGTTTTTTTTTCCCCTCTCCTTCTATTCTGACTGATAGCCTTGCTGAGCAGAGTATGTTTGGTTGCAGGGTTTTTTCCTTATAGCACTATGAATATATCATACCCTCCCTTCTGGCCTGCAAAGTTTCTGCTGAAAAAATCAGCTGATAACCTTATGGGGTTTCCCCTGTGTGTAACTGTTTTTTCTTTTAAAATTTTCTTTATTACTACTTTTTGCCATTTATGTGTCTTGGTGTGAATCTTCTTGGGTTGGCTTTTTTCAGGGCGGGAGGGGCAGTTCTCTGTGTCTTCTGGGTCTGGATTTGTTTACTTCCCCAGATTCTGGAAGTTTTCAGCTATTATTTCTTCAAATCCATTTTCTGCCCCTCTTTTTCTCTCTTCTTCTGGGATCTCTATAATGTGAATGTTACTATGCTTGATGTCTCAGAGTTCCCTTAGCCTGTTCTCATTTTTATTTTTTTGCTGTTCAGCTCGGTTGCTTTCTATTACCTTGTCTTCCAGCTCTCTAATCCATTCTTCTTCCTCTTCTAATATGATATTAATTCCCTCTAGTGTAATTTTAATTTGTTATTCTTTATCTTCAGTTCTTTTTTTATATATTCTATCTCTTGAAGTTCTCACACAGATCCTCCACCATTTTCTCAAGTCCATCTTCATGACCATTACTTCAAATTATCAGGCATATTGCTTGTTTGTTTCATTTAGCTCTTTTTCTGTGGCTTTGTCCTTTTCCTTCATTTGGGACATATTCCTCTGTCTTCTCATTTTGTCTGTTTCTGTGTATTAGGAAAGTCCTCTACATTTCCTGATCTTGAAAGTAATGGCCTTATGAAGAAGAGGTCCTCTGATGCCCTGTAGTGCAATATTCCCTGTTCACCATAACCAGGTGCTTCAGGGGTGTCCCCTATATGGGTTGTGTGTGCCTTACTGTTATGGCTGAATTGTGTTTGCCTTCAGTCCAGTTGGCTGCAATTGCCCACTTTGCCTGTTGTGGGCAGGGTTTGGTCACCGTGCTGTTAAGGGGCAAGCCTGGGGCTGCTATAGGCTTATAGTTGGTCAGTGTCAGCTGTCCAACCAGATGCCTGTGTTTAGCCTGTTTGGTGGGGCTGTAGTTACATGGAACTACAGGGCACTCTTCCTATGTTGTTTCCTAAAGGGTTTTCATTGGTAGGTACAGCCTGCAGTCAAACCCGTAGTACTGACCTTCAGGGTGTTCTTCTTGCTTTGTCCTGTGAGTGGCTTTTATTGGTGGGTGAGACTGGAAGTCAGATCAGATGTCTGCCCCCAGCCCATTTCTGGGGCAGCAGTGGAACTCATGTGTGTGGTTCTTCTCCCCAGGACAGGAGTCACTTCAGAGGGTCTCTGCCAGAGTTGCTTGTAGGATGTGATGCAGCAGGAGCTGCTTTAGAGGTACTCATGTAGAGTGGGATGGGTTGGATGGGGCAAATCCACAGGAGAATGCTGGGGAGGGGGGATGCAGGGCACACAGTATTAGCAAGATTGGTGGAAGGTATTTGCACTGGTTCCCACAAGGGTCTGGCTATCTTGGTTGGGTGTGGGGAAGATGGCACCTCTCAACTCTTTTGTTCTTGGAGAAGTCTGATGATCCCTGCCTCTCTAGTGCATATTCTGAGATTAGCAAATAAAAGTCTTTAGCATCCTAGGTAATTTTCAAACTGCTGCTTCTATGCTGTATCTCAGTGGGGTTGTTATGTTGGTTCCTCAAGAATGGGGACTCAGCTTCTTACCTTTCTTGCCCTTCAGCTCTCCCATAGTTCACACTTCACTGATTGTAAAAACTTACAAAGTTAAGCCCCAGTGGTTTTCAAAGCCACGTGTTATGAGGACTTGTCTTCCCAGTACAGGTCCCAGTGTCTGGGTTAACTGGTGTGAGGTCTGCTCCTCTACCTTCTCTGTGCTTGTGGTATCCTTCCTTTTTGTGGTTGGTCTAACTGGGAGTGTGGTTCCCATGTCTCCTGCCCTTTTTGATTTGGCCTCTGCTCTAGGATTAACTATGCAATGTCTGTTCTGCTACTCTCTGAGTCATTTTCAGGGTTAGTTGCACTGCTGTGTTACCTAGATGTGTCTGTGAGAAGAGGTGAGCTTAGGATCCTCCTACTCTGCTATCAGCTCAGAAGCCAATGAAATACCATTTGGATGAGGGTAATTCAAAGGTAAAGACTCAGCTGTGAGGTATGAGCAGTCAACAGATGAAACTTTCAGCAGCTGGGTAAATAAGTGCCTTGGTTGAGAATGGGGGGGAGGTTGCATGTATCTCAGCCTTCAGAGACAGATGGGCAATACCAATTTTTTTATAAGCAAAATCTGATAATGGTACATCTAGTACATAGAGAACATAGGCTGTTTGAGGTGCTTAGCACCAAGAGAGCATTTAATATAATAAATTCTTGCATTGCCTCTTGGAAACCTAGTTAAAGCCTAAACCTAATTGTTTTGTGTACAACTTACATCAGAAAAGTGCAACAGTTTTAAGTAAAGGGTAATAAATAAAAAGTTAACCACTTGGGAATGCAAGCTGGTGCAGCCACTCTGGAAAACAGTATGGAAGTTCCTCAAAAGTTGAAAATAGAGCTACCCTATGACCCAGCAATTGCACTACTGGGTATTTACCCCAAAGACACAGATGTAGTGAAAAGAAGGGCCATATGCACCCCAATGTTCATAGCAGCAATGTCCACAATAGCCAAACTATGGAAAGAGTCTAGATGTCCATCAACACATGAATGGATAAAGAAGATGTGGTATATATATATACACAATGGAGTACTACTCAACAATCAAAAAAGTGAAATCTTGCCATTTGCAATGACATGGATGGAACTAGGGGGTATTATGCTAAGTGAAATAAGTCAATCCGAGAAAGACAAGTATCATATGATCTCACTGATTGAGGAATTTGAGAAATAAGACAGAAGATCATAGGGGAAGGGAGGGAAAAACGAAACAAGACAAAACCAGTGAAGGAGATAAACCGTAAGAGACTCTTAATCTCAGGAAACAAACTGAGGGTTGCTGGAGTGGTGGAGGGTGGGAGGGATGGGATGCTGGGTGATGGACATTGGGGAAGGTATGTGCTATGGTGAGTGCTGTGAATTGTGTAAGACTGATGAATCAAAGACCTGTACCCCTGAAACAAATAATGCATTATATGTTAATTAAAAAAAAAAAAAAAACAACCACTGATCTGAGAGTTTACTTGTCCACAATATTGGATAACACTGGTTAAAATGAGTTTAAGCCAACTAACTTCAATGTGGAACATGGTTTAGTGAGATGTTTACAAAAAGGTCAGGAGAAAAAACAATAGTCTAAGGAGAATATGCACATCAGTTCTTTACTATTCAGTGAGATACAAAGCTGAACAGCTCATGTTTAATTTCTTTCGATAAGTTAGAGGAGAAAGAGTATGAAGAATGGATAGGGAAAATGTATTGCTTGCAGGATATTTGGTGAGATGACATTTGACTTTTTTGGTTGGAGGAGAAGCAAGTGATTCATTGTTTGGCTGTTAAACAGTTTTTTTGTGGGGGGGATACTTTAATTTTTGGGTTTTGAGTGCCTAGCATTTCCTAAGACTAGTGAATCTCTTCTGAATATTCCTGTTTGCTAAGTTTTTGCTGCCACTAAGAAAGGATTATTGTTTATCTCTGCCTTGGGATTCCTAAAATTAGTGTCTCCATTGACTGAAGTTTAACAGGTAAAGTAATGTGAACAAAATATGGTCTCATAAAAACAAGGTCCTGGGATTGACTTGAAGAGGGATTTAGTTCCAAATACTTAGAAGTATTTTGCTTCTGAGAGCATACCAACCTGACTCCAGTTATGCCATTTCTGTGCTATTGATTATTCATTCAACAAACATTGAAATATTAACCACTGGAGAGGTGCATGAGGTATATATATATATTTTTATATTCCCATTTGACCTACAGTAGACAAAAGTTGAAAATCTCAGCAGAGATGATTTCATTTCATAACATTTAGAAGTGCATATATTCCTGAAAATATTCTGGTATTCACTCAGGGAGCTAACTTTTGGCAGTGTTTCCTACTCTAATTTGATGTTTCTTTGGTGAGGCATCTGACATTTTTTTTTTCATAGCTCTTGTTTAATACTAACACTGTGCTTTTAATTATTGGAGAAGCCACAGGCAATGAAATGTAATTATAATGAAGTGAATTATAGACCCCTAGACCATCTTACCTTTTGCCTTCTGGTGAAGATTGTATGGTCTTGGCATTAAAACATCTGATGCTTATTTCTAATCTCCCTATTTGGATGAGGTGAGGAGAAGATCTGATTGAGAAATTACCTATTGTGCTGCCACAAAATGAATTTTTGAGATTGACCCTCTGTATGCAAGATGTAGTGTGATGTGTTATCCCGCTTCAAGATGCAGCTACCTGCAGAAAAAGAACTGTCTTTTCAAGTATTAGTGTAGTCTTACTTTTTGTTAAAGAAAATTTAAGAAGATGTAAATGCTTATATTTTAGTATAGTTTTGAGTAAATTTATTTATTCCAGCCAACAAATAGTTTAGAAAACTAGCAGTTGAATTGATATTGATGATAAACATTTGGCTGCTATAATATAATTAAGTTTGAAATTTCATTGAATAGATCATCTAAACAAAAATGAGAGTTAAAGGACTGGTACTTAAAATTTTTTTACTTTAAAGAACATTTACCCACTGTTGAAGTAAGGTTGCTTCTTGAGTGAGGGAATTCCGGAAAGCAACTTTTTTACCTTCTTTAGATAATTCTCCTTTGGCAGGTTTTGGTGAGTGGAATTAGGCAGACACGGAAGCTAATTAACTGCCAAGTTATTTAATAGGACCAATTTGTTCTTCTGATTATTCTTGTAGTTACTAATCTATTCTTGAAGGATTAAATTTCATTGTCTTTTTTTTTTTGAAGAGCTGTTTAAAAGGTCTTATCTTACAAGGATATTGATATTAATAATATACTTACAGTACTTATGTTTTAGCATTTTACTTTCTCATCTTGGGACCTATCTTCTGGAATTAAAACACATCAGAAAGGTCAAAGCTTTGATGTGAGAAGAGACTCTAAGAAAGTTGGTGATGTTTCTCAACTGATGAGGTGACAGATTTCCCTTTCTGCCTTGACTGGGTGGGCAAAGTGAGGAAGGTAGGCAAAAGGAAAAAAAAAGTTATCAAAGAATAGGAGAAATGAGAAAAGGAAAGAAGGTCTCTAGGGAGAATGCGAGATGAGGAACATGAAGTTGGAAAAGGTGAAGAGAGGCCCACTACCAGAGAATCATATAGACACTATCTCTGGGGTCCTTGAACATTTTGCTTTCTTACCTCTAAAAAATTAGAAACAAAAAACATATTTTTAGACAGATCTAATTTTTTAATAACTTTAGGTAGCTGCAAATATAATTTTCAGAATATTATAAATATTACCAATCCAAATAAAATTTACATGTATTCAATTAATTTTTTTTTTTTTAAGATTTGAGACCGGGAGAGCATGTGAGTGCATGGGTGGGGGTGGGGAGGGGCAGAGACAGAGGGAGAAACAGACTCCCTACTGAGCAGGGAGCCAGAGTGGGCTGGATCCTGGGACCCTGAGATCATGACCTGAGCTGAAGGCAGACACTTAACCAACGGAGCCACCCAGGTGCCCCTCCAATAAATGTTTTTAAGTGTATCCAAGAAATTTAGACACAACATTGATAAGCCATAATTTAAAAATACATAAATGGTTATATTCACTTCAGTAGTCAAAAGTTTTTCATCATTTCTTTTCCTTTTTTGAACTTGTATTCTATTCCATTTGTTCTAGTTTTTTTCTAAGGTAATGTGGGTTTATGCTTGGAAGTCTTTCATTGATTATATTTTGTTTGCAGAAAATTATTAATATACAAGTGAAATTAAATTTACAGTGGCAATAGGGTTCTAAATATTAAATTTTCTTCTTGATTGTCATCATTATTCACAATTGATCAAAGCAGCATAAATATAAATGACCAATTTGGGAAATAACGGTTATTCAAAATTTTATTGGAAATGCATCTTGAGTTAATTTCTTAGTTCATATACCTGTAAATGAATATTACTTATAGAATAAAGAATACTAATTTCTATTTCTATAGGTGTGACAAATGAAAACCTTGTTCATATAAAAAAGTAGAATAGCTTTGTTACAGAGTTTTCTTATAGCAACAAGTGCTGTTTATTTACTACTGTTTCTTATTCCTAAACTCACTTTCCTCTTTTTCTGTAGAATGCAGGGACTGGGATTCAGAATAGTGCATTTCCCAGACCCCTCTGCTAGCTGACTTCTTGGGGGATACTAGATGGTAGGAAGAGAGAGAGAACGGGAATTCCTGATTTCTCTGTACTTACCAGTGACACCCTACCTGTGGTTGTTGATCCTCTAGTTTTGCTTTGTGTTTTTTGGTCGTGTGTATGTTCTGTTTTTTTTTTTTTTTGGGGGGGGGGGGGGCTTGTTTTGTTTTATTTGTTTTTGTGGTACTCCAGAACCAACCCTGCCATGTCCTATTCCTCCTAAAAGGTACCATGTTTGCAAAATACCAACTCTTCCATAGAGGTCTATGCACCAGTTCACTGGGGCCCCTCTTCTGAGCCTGTAGGTTTGGGCAAATCTACCTTTTCCCTTTGGTGAATCTACTCTTGAGGTTGTAGCAGCTTCCTGCAGTTATGTCTGAGTTACATCAAATTCTTTTGCTCTGATAGCTTTAACAACAGTGAAACCAATTCCCTATACTAAACAATCTGTTTGAAATGTCTAGTTTTATTTCTGCTTTTTGACTGGACTCTAGCTGACATAGGAATTCAGAGAATCAAATGACCTACTTACAAGTTATATGCTAAAAAATCACACCATGATTCATCATTGCAAGTTATTTCTAAATTGGTAGATTGGCTGACAACTTATTAGGTTTGCTTCAGTTTTTGTTTTTGTTTTTTTGAAAGCCAAGAAATGAGGGGAGGGGAGATAACCTCGACTGACAAAAGTATTTGTTATTCAGTCATTAGAACTATTAATTTTTCTCAATTTCTGGAAGGTTTTCCAAATATAGCATCAAATTTATGTAATGGTAGCTTGTTTATCACATGCATTAAGGGATTAGGATCTATTGTTAATTTCAGTAGACTTTTGCCACTACCATATTTTTGATAAAATGATTTTATCATATCATGTACTCTATAATTTGACCTAAGATGAACAGAATTATAAACCTGAGTAAAATGATTGCCATTAACCTAATTGAAAAAGTCCTTGTTTGTCAATAAACCAAGTGAATAAACCAGTATAACCATTTTTAAATTTTTGGTGAAAAACTTGTTTTCAATTTTTTTCTACTAATTAATAACAGAAAATGCTTGTTTTCTCTATGTGGAATATTTACTATGTTTTATTTGGAAAAATTTCCAAAGAACTATAATGAAAAATAGGCATCTATTCTATTTTATGATGTCTCAGGTCTTATAGTGGCCACTAAAAGTGTCATGGAGGGTTAGGAAGGAGAAGCAGCAAGAAAACTGTTTCAGGTTTCTTAAAGATTTACTACAAAGATTAGAAAAATTTATTTTCTTCATTTTATGCTTCTAAAATACTTCTCAGGAGGGATTTTTCTCTTCCTTGATGGGAAACATATTAATTAAAAAAATTCTCAAAATGAATTCCACTGCAAAATGAAAATCTATCTTATTCACGAGGAGAAATATACTTAAAGTGTGGAAATGTAACATGTTGTATGACTACACGTGTAGCAAAATGCTGCCATAGTGCTAGCCTCTAAAAAGTAGCATGATAGGGGCACCTGGGTGGCTCAGTCGTTAAGCGTCTGCCTTCAGCTCAGGTCATGATCCCAGGGTCCTGGGATCGAGTCCCACATCGGGCTCCCTGCTCCGCGGGAAGCCTGCTTCTCCCTCTCCCACTACCCCTGCTTGTGTTCCCTCTCTCGCTGTCTCTCTCTCTGTCAAATAAAATCTTTAAAAAAAAAAAAAGTAGCATGATATCCTGGGGCGCCTGGGTGGCTCAGTCAGTTAAGCCTCTGACTCTTGATTTTGGCTTGGGTCATGATCTCGTGATCGTGGAGTCAAGCCCTGCACCTGGCCCCATGCTCAGTGGGGAGTCTGCTTGAGATTCTCTTTCTTCTCCTTCTGCCCTTCCCCCCACTTGTACACACACTCTTGCACCTCTTAAAAAATAAATAAATCTTAAAAACAAAACAAAAAAATTAGCATGATATCCTTGGAAAATCCAATGAAGTCAGAATCACTGAGTCTACATAGTGGTATAGTACTATTTGATAGGAATTCCTTAAGTAGTTCAAATTTCAGTGTCTTTATAAAATGAGCTAATGTCTGTGTTGCAGGGTAGTTGTGAGGATCAAATGAAGAAATATATATATATATATATATATATATATATATATATATATATATATATTATATATATATAACACTTGGGGTAATGTCTGGCACGTGGTAGGCATTCACCAAATGGTGGCTATTAAAGCCTGCTCCCTACTGAATCTTTCACACTGTGGACGTAGAATATGGATCACAATAGTCTGGTAGGGTGTTCCCCGTTCCTCCTCATTTTATGCTGATCAGCTTCTTGGTGTCCTTACTGTTTTTGTCCTGAGCCATTCTCCTTTGGGACATAATTCACTTCCATTTTATCAAGACAATCTTTATACCATTGACTTTTGTTGGAAATTTTGTTTCCTTCCAAGACATCTGTGAATTGTCTGTCTTTCCCCTGTCGTGTGCTTCTGTATGCCTCTTCGGTGAATGTGTTTCTAACTCATGAGCCTGTATCCTCTGCCTGGATGCTGTTGTACTTGCTATGCCTTACTGTTTAACCATTTCCAAGTCACTAACCACTATGAAGTCTATGTATCATTTGGTTCTCTAATTTTAGGACATGATAAAGTGTAGCACAGGGTAAGACTTTGATATAACCATGTTCTTTCCCTTTTAAGTGACTTACTCATGTTCTCTTATTAATAAAATATTGAGATATTCTATCTGTATCTTGCTACATCATCATTTCCAAGTGGGTAGAAGAGAGGAAAAAATTAAAGATGTTGACTTGAATATTTAGTGTCTAAAGACAATTATATTATTTTAAAACAGTTGAAAAGTAATGACTGCAATTTTTCAACTCCAGTTGCTTTCCTGTACCTAGGGAATAAGGGTGGTGTTTAATTCCCTTTTAACTGCATCTCAAAAGCTGGTATTTGAGGAATTTAAAAAATGAGTTCACTACTTTCAATCTTTTGATATTAGAGTCACAGATGAAACTATTTTCCCAAACAAATACCCTATTTGCATTGTCCTCCTCATGCTTCTTTTGGACAATAGTTTCTTTGCTTTTTCTCTCTAGACCGATCTCTTCCAAAACAGACTGGCAGAAAGGATGGTGAAAAGCTTCACTTGATGTGAGTGTCACCCCTTCAAGTTAAAGGAGCAGTCATACCAGAGAATAACCCTGGCTTTTGACTGTGAGTCAGTGGAGTCCGTTGCTTTTAAGGAAAAATTTCCCACAAGCATCACTAAAGGGGAAAGGAAGAAAATTATAGAGGAATTAGATCTGTTATAAACCTGGCATTTTAAATTTAAACCTATTCTTTAGAATAACATTTTTAGGGACCTCAAAGAAAGCATACCTTCCAGTTCTTGAAATAGCATAGGTGTATTTCTGTAACGTTTTTTCAAACCTGCATGCTGATTCCCCTTCTCTCACTTGTTAGGTATACAGATAATGCTTTCTCTTCAGAATGCAGTACATTAAAAATGAAAATAATTACATGAAGAACCCTCCCTCTGTTTCGGTAGGATTACAAGATTTCCATCTCCATGGTTTCTATTTCAGTTTATCTTTTGAAATCAAATTAAGTCTTTTCTTTCTTTGAAATGCCAGGCTCCATTTGTGGTAATAGTTTCTGACAGTTTTAGGCTTTTACCACAGCTTCTTAGTGAAAATGTGTTAGATTATCTCTTTGTTCTTCATATTGTTACTTAAAAATGAAAAAGACTTTTTTTTTTTTTTACAAGAAAGTCTAACAGAAGATTGGCATTTCCTAGTAATGAGAATGCAGTATCATATCAACTTAAGTTTATAAGACCTAGGTCTAAATTTTTCTGATTATACTGCAAGAAATAAAATTTATTTATTACTATAATCATACTGAGCTTAAAATGAATACTTAAATGTGAGTGATCACGGCTAATTATAAGCCTTGCATTTTTTTTTTTTTTAGAAAGGATTAGAAAGTACTTTTTTTTTTTTAACATAACACATTTTTATGGTCATAGCACAGTTCTTTATTCCCCCCCCATGTTTGTGAAAACATCGGTATCTCTAAGTGTGTGGGCACGTACACACGCAAACACATTTGGTATGATTACCTGTGTTTCTTACATGATTTAATCAAATGTATTTTGAATGGGTGTTACATATTTTAATTGAGGAAAGGAAAATTGTGGATAATCTTATATTTGACTTTGAAATTCAGTCAGAACTATTTAGACAATTCATAGTAATTTATTATCTAGTGCTGATTTAGAAATCATGAACATCTTTAAAGCTGGAGAAATCTAGCTGCCATTCAGGCAGCCAAAATATTTTACCAATCTTTCTTTCTACACTTCCCTTTTTCCAGCCTAATTGGCACATGGTAGAACTAAGTCTGGTTAGGACCTAGCTAGCAAGTCTTAGTAAAGAGGGCTGAAGACTTCATAAATACAGAGCTTATGTCTAATAAGAGCCTTTAGTGTTCAAAATTCTCCTTTGAGTTTAAAAAAGTGGGACGACTGACTATAATTCTTTCAGTTACTTCTAAAAACCTTTTGGCTTCTATAATGCGTGTGAAAATAGTTTTAATCAAAGTGTTTTAATCAATGGCTAAGTGCTAGCACTGTCTAAGGCTTGCTCAGACATTTAGAAAGAAATGGACAAGGGAGTTATGTCCTATAATATGCCAGAACAATTGCAAATTAAAATCCGAGAAATCAAAAGTTAAAATAGTCAACTTTTCTTGCCAATGTGGATTAGAATTCCAAAGAAATTAGTTTCATGCTTTCCAAATTCTTAGTTGATAAGTCCTAGCTGAGGGGTTTGTGGGGGAAGACGAGAAGGTGTCTTAGCAGCTATACCCCAAACCATCTTTTGTTTAATTTGGTGTTGCTTTTTCAGACCCTCAGAAGAGGAATCATTCTCTCCCATGTATCACTTCTAGAGAGATCAGAGATTCAGTGGTATCATAAAATTATATCCTCTATGCGGCTCAATGAGCAGAATTGCTAGAATCACAAGTTAGCTGGGACTGGGCCCTCTTCTTCTTACAAGAGGGATTACACCCAACTTTACTATATTGTTTTTTCTCTGACGCGAGCTTGATAAAGGGCCCAAGGCCTCTAGCTGCTGGTGTTAGGTATTCCCAGTGAACTCCTGTATATAGTCGACCCCACAAATTCAGATTGCTTGGTACCACGCAACCTCTGTATTCCACTGACAAGGGTAAGAACTCCTGGGAAAGGAAAGAGCAGTCCCTTCACTGGAATGCAGAACCTGGGTCCCGATCCCAGCATCCCTCAGTGTGTGATGATAGGACGTTCAGTGGCCCATGCCACCTTTCTGCTGTTTCTTGGCCTATGTTAGTAGGAACACTTCTATAGAACACCTGGTGCTCGTTGCAACAAGTGCACTCCTTATTTTATTCACTTGGAACATAAGGGAAAGAGGGCAGATGGAGAAATTTTCTTTCCTGCACTAGGTGTCAGTTCCAGTTTTTAAGAAACCATGATCTATGAACTTAAACTCAAATGGGGGAAACAATCTCCATTTAGGGAATTATTTCTAACTGGCTCTTGTATTTGGTGTGAGAGGTGGCTATAGGGCTAGAACGGTCTGTTTTTGCGATTTCTCATCTCCTATAGGAAACCTTATTGCTATTTTAAATTTTTATTTAAATTCCAGTTAACATTGTAGTATTAGATTCAGGTGTACAATATAGTGATTCAGCACTTCTATATAATACCTGGTGCTCGTTGCAGCAACAAGTACACTACTTAATCAACATCACCCATTTAACCCATTCCTCCACCCACCTCCCTTGGGGTAACCATCACTTCTCTGTAGTTAAGAGTATGTTCCTTGGTTTGCCTCTTTTCTCACCCCTTATTTGTTTTGTTTCTTAAATTCCACATATAAGTGAAATCATATGGTATTTGTCCTTCTCTGACTTAGCTTAGCAAAATACTCTAGCTCTATCCATGTTATTGCAAATGGCGAGATTACATTCTTTTTTATGGTTGAGTAATATTCCATTGTATATATACACCACATCTTATTTATTCATCAGTCAATGGACACTTGAACTGTTTCCATAATTTGGCTATTGTAGATAATGCTGTTATAAACATAGGGGTGCATGTATCTCTTTGAATTAGTGTTGTTTTTTTTTTAATTTTGGGGATAAATACCTAGTAATGTAATTGCTGGGTCATAGGGTAGTTGTATTTGTAACTTTTTGAGGAACCTCCATACTATTTTCCAGAGTGGCTGCACCAGTTTGCATTCCCACCAATAGTATAAGAGGGTTCCTCTTTCTCTTTGTCCTCTCTAACATCTGTTGTTTCCTGTGTGGTTAATTTTAGCCATTCTGAAAGCTGTGAGGTGGTATCTCGTTATTTTTTATTTGTATTTCCCCTATGATTGATGTTGATCATCTTTCCATGTGTTTGTTAGCCATCTGGATGTCTTCTTTGGAAAAATGTCTATTCAGGTCCTCTACCCATTCTTTAACTGGATTATTTGTTTTTGGTTGTTGAGTCTGATAAGCTCTTTATAGATTTTGGATACTAACCCTTTGTCAGATATGTTGTTTGCAAATATCTTCTCCTGTTCTGTAAACTACCTTTCAGTTTTGTTGTTTTCCTTGCTGTGCAGAAGCTTTTTATCTTGATGAAGTCTCAGTAGTTCATTTTTGCTTTTGTTTCCCTTACCTCTGGCAATGTGTTTAATAAGAATTTGCTACAGCCATGGTCAAAGAGGTTTCTGGCTATATTCTCATTTAGGATTTTGATGATTCCTTTCTCACATGTAGGTCTTTCATCCGTTTTGAATTTATTTTTGTGTATGGTATAAAAGTGGTCCAGTTTTTCTTCATGTTGCTGTCCACTTTTCCCAACATTTGTTGAAGAGACTGTCTTTTTCTCTTTGAGGTATTATTTCCTGCTTTGTTGAAGACTAATTGACCATATAGTTGTGGGCTAATTTCTGGGTTTGTATTCTGTTCCACTGATCTATATGTCTGTTTTTGTGCCAGTACCATACTGTTTTGATGACTGCAGCTTTGTAATATAATTTGAATTCTGGAATCTTGATGCCTCCAGCTTTGCTTTGCTTTTCTTATTAGAGGTTGCTTTGGGTACTCAGGTTCTTTTGTGTTTCCATACAAATTTTAAGATTGTTGTAGCTGTGAAAAATGCTGTTGGTATTTTGATAGGGATTGCATTAAATGTGTAGAATGCTTTGGGTAGTATAGACATTTAACAACGTTTGTTCTTCTAATCCATGAACATGGAATGTTTCTCCATTTCTTTGTGTCATCTTCAATATCTTTCATCAGTGTTTTATAGTTTTCAGAGTACAGAGAAATTTGTTTTTTTCTGCATTAGGTGTCAGTTCCAGTTTTTAAGAATCCATTATCCATAACTTAAACTCAAATGGGGGGAAAAAGTCTGCATTTAGGGAATTATTTCTAACTGGTCTCTCAGAGTACAGGTCTTTCACCTATTTGGTTAGGTTTATTCCTAAGTATCTTACTGTTTTGGGGGAAGTTGTAAATCCTTAATTTTTCTTCATTATTGGTGTATAGAAATGCAACAAATTTCTGTATAATATTGTATCCTGTGACTTTACTGAATTTATCAATTCAAGCAATTTTTGTGGAGTTTCTATTTATAATCTGAAAATAGTGAAAGTCTTACTTTTTCTTTGCTCATTTGAATGCCTTTTATTTCTTTTTGTTGTCTGATTGCTGAGGTTAGGACTTCCAGTACTATATTAAATAATGGGGTAAGTGGACATCCCTATCTTGTTCCTGACCATAGAGGAAAAACTATTTTTCCCAATCGAGGATTGTATTAGCTGTGAGTTCTTCATATATGGCCTTTATTATGTTGAGGTATATTCCCTCTATGAGGGTTTTTATCATGAATGGATGCTATACTTTGTCAGATGCTTTTTCTGCATCTACTGAAAGGAGCATATGGTTGTTATGCTTTTATTACTGTGGTATATCACATTGCTTTGAATATTGAACCACTCTTGCAGCCCAGGAATAAATCCTCCTGGATCATGGTGAATGATTTTTCTTCATGTATCATTGGATTTTGTTTGCTAGTATTTTTTTTGAGAATTTTTGCACCCATGTTAATCAGGGATATTTGCTTGTAGTTCTCTTTTTTAGTGGGGTCTTTGTTTGGTTTTGGTATTAGGGTAATGCTGGCTTCATAGAATGAGTTTGGAAGTTTTCCTTCCTTTTCTGTTTTGTGGAATAGTTTGAGAAGAATAGGTATTAACCGTTTTAAAATAATTTGGTAGAATTTGCCTGGGAAACTATCTGGCCCTAGATTTTGGGAGATTTTTGACTGCTGATTTAATTTCTTTGCTGGTAATTGGTCTGTTCAAGTTTTCTATTTCTCCCTGTTTCAGTTTTGGTAGTTTATATGTTTGTAGGAATTTATCCATTTCTTCCAGATTGTCTAATTTGTTGGCATATAATTTTTCATAATACTCTTAATGCTTGTATTTCTGTGGTGTTGGTTGCTATTTCTCCTCCCTCATTTGTGATTTTTTTTTTTTTTAATTTGAGAGAGAGTAAAGTGTGCAAGAAAGCGTGATCTCATGACCTGGGCTGAAACCAAGAATCGAATGCCCAACCAATTGAACCCACCCAGGCACCCCTGTGATTTTATTTGGGTCCTTTTTCTTTTCTTTTTTGATAAGTCTTGGTAGAAGTTTATCAATTTTTTAAAAGAACCAGCTCTTAGGTTTCATTGATCTGTTCTATTGTGGGTTTTTGTTTCTGTATCATTTATTTCTGCTTTAATCTTATTTCCCTCTGCTGGTTTTGGTTTTGTCTGTTCTTTTTCTAGCTCCTTTAGTGTAAGGTTAGATTGTTTATTTGATGCTTTTCTTCTTGAGGTAGGTCTGTATTAGTATATACTTCCCTCTTAGGACTACTTTTGCTGCATCCCAAAGGTTTGAACCATTACGTTTTCACTTGTCTCCATGAATTTCTTCCTTGAGGTTTCCTGCTTGACCGATTCATTGTTTAGTAGCATGCTGTTTAAATTCCATGTTTTGTGGTCTTTCCAGATTTTTTCTTGTGTTTGACTTCTGGTTTCATAGCATTGGGGTCAGAAAAGGTACATGGTAGGACTTCTTTTTATATTTGTTGAGACTTATTTTGTGGCCTAATATGTGATCTATTCTGTGTAATGTTCTATGTGCTCTTGTGAAGAATGTGTATTCTGTTGCTTTCGGATGGAATGTTCTGAATATATCTGTTAAGTCCACTTGGTCTGGTGTGTCATTCAAAGCCATAGTTTCTCTGCTTACTTTCTGTTTGGATGATCTGTCCATTGATATAAGCAGGGTGGTAAGCCCCCTACTATTATTGTGTTATTATCAATTCCTTTGTTATTTTATATATTTGGGTGCTTTCATGTTGGGTGCATACATATTTTCAATTGCTATATCTTCTTGTTGGATTACCCCATTATTATTATTATTATTATTATTATTATTATTATTATTATTATTAATTATAGCACTCTTCTTTGGTTCTTGTTACAGTCTTTGTTTTAAAGGCTAGTTTGTTGAAGTATTGCTACTCTGGCTTTTCTTTGACATCCATTTGCATGGTAAATGTTCCTCTATCCCCTCACTTTCAATCTACTGGTGTCTTTAGGTTTAAAATGAGTCTCTTGTAGGCAGCATTTAGATGGGCCTTGTTTTTTGATCCGTTCTGACACCCTAAGTGTTTTGATTAGAGTGTTCAGTTCATTTACATTCAAAGTACTTATTGATATATATTGCCATTTTATTACTTGTTTTGTCATTGTTTCCAGAGATTTACTCTATCCTTTCTTGTCTTTGTCACTTTTGGTCTCACCTTTGCACTCAAACAGTCCTCTTTAATATTTCTTGCAGGGCTGGTTTAGTGGTCATGAACTCCTTTAGTTTTTGTCTGGGAAACTCTTTATCTCTCCTTCTATTCCAAATGATAGCCTTGCTGGATGAAGTATTCTTGGCTGCAGATTTTTCCCATTCAGCACATTGACTATATCATGCCACTTTCTCCTGGCTTGCCAAGTTTCTGTTGAGAAATCACCAGCTAGCCTTATGGGTTTTCCCTTATAAATTAAGGACTTCTTTTGTCTTACTACTTTTAAGATTTTTTTCTTTTATCACTATATTTTGTAAATAGGATTACAATATGTCTTGATGTTGGCCCTGCTTTTGTTGATTTTGATGGGAGTTCTCTGTGCCTCCTGGATCTGGATGTCTATCTCCTTCCCCAGATTAGGGAAATTTTCAGCTATTTTTTTTTTTTTTGAAATAAATTTGCTTCCCCTTTCTCTCTCTTCTTTTGGGACTCCTATAATATAGATGTTATGTTTGATGGAGTCATTGAGTTCCCTAAGTCTGTTCTTGTGTTGTGTAATTCTTTCTCTTTTATTCAGCCTCCTTATTTTCCATTATTTTTACCTTCTAAGTCACCAATTCATTTCTCTGCTTCTTCCAGTCTGCTGTTCATTGCATGAAGCCTGTTTCCAATCTTGTTTATTACATTCTTCATCTCTGATGGATTCTTTAACTTTTTTTTCTCTGGTGGTAAGGATCTCCCTGATGTCTTCTATTTTCTCAAGTCCAGTGAGTATCCTTATGACTGTTGCTTTAAATTCTCCATTAGGCATGTTACTTATATCTATTTTGCTTAGATCTCTGGCCATGGCCTTATTTTGTTCTTTCATTTGGGATGAATTCTTCCATGTTGGCATTTTTGTCTACGTCTCTGCCTCTTTCTATGTGTTAGAAAAGCCGTTAGGTCTCCTGATCCTGGAAGTAATTGCCTTATGAGGAATAGGTCATGTAAGTGCCTAGGGTCTGGTGCTTCAGGGAGTGTCTCTGGTGTGTGCTGTGTGTGCTCTGCTGCTGTGTTCTGGCTGCTCTGTCCTTCAAGCCAGTTGTGTGCAGTTCTAGTTTTTCTTTTCTTGAGAAACCTCCATATGGTTTTCTACAGTGGCTGTACCAATTTACATTCCCACAAACAGTGCATGAGCATTCCCTTTTCTCAACATTCTTGCCAACTTTGAGCCAATGTTTGTTCTTGTCTTTTTATAATAGCTTTCATAATAGGTGTAAGTGATACCTTGTTTTAGTTTTGATTTGCATTTTCCTGATTAGTGATGTTGAGCATCTTTTCATGTGCCTGTTGGCCATCTGTATGTCTTTGGAAAAATGTCTATTCTGATCCTCTGCCTACTTCTTAAATCAGATTTTTTTTTTGAGTTGTAGGAGTTTTTAATATATTTTGGATATTAACCTCTTATCAAATTAAGTACATTCACATTATTGTGCAGCCATCACAATTATTCATCTCCAGAACATTTTTGTCATCCTACACTAAAACTCTGTACCCATTAAACAGTAACTCCCCATTCCCCCTTCTTTCCAGCCTCTGGTAACCACTATTCTACTTTGTCTCTATGAATTTGACTCTTCTATGGACCTCGTAAGTAGTATCCTACAATATTTGTCCTTTTGTGTCTAGCTTATTTTACTTAGCATAGTATCTTCAAAGTTCATATTTTAGCAGGTGTCAATTTCATTTTTTAAGACTGAATAATATCCCATTATATGTATATATCATGTTTTCTTTATCCATCTGTTGATGGACATGGGATTGTTTCCACTTCTTGGCTTTTTTGAATAATGTTTCTATGAACACTGGTGTGCAAATATCTGTGAAACCCTGCTTCAATTCTTTGAGATATATGCCCAGAATGAAATTGATGGATTATATGGTAATTCTAGGTTTATTTATTTTTTTGAAGATCTTCAGTACTCTTTTTCACAGTGGACTTACCATTTTACATTCCCACCAACAAAGCAGAGGGTTCTAATTTCTCTATATCCTCACCAACTCTTGTTTTGTTTTGACAATAGCCATTTTAATGGATCTTATTTGATTTGATTTTCAGTGCTCTAATGATTAGTGATGTTAAGCATCTTTTCCTGTGTTCATTGGCCATTTGTATATCCTTGGAGAAATGTCTATCTAAGTCTTTTGCCCTTCTTAAAAATTGGACTGTTTTCTTTGAGTTGTAGGAGTTCTTTATTCTTGATATTTTTTTTTTTTAAGATTTTTTTATTTATTTGACAGAGACACAGTGAGAGAGGGAACACAAGCAGGGGGAGTGGGAGAGGGAGAAGCAGGCTTCCCGCGGAGCAGTGAGCTCAATGCGGGGCTCGATCCCAGGATCCTGAGATCATGACCTGAGCTGAAGGCAGACACTCAACGACTGAGCCACCCAGGCGCCCCTATTCTTGATATTCTTTATCAGATATGGTTTTCCAGTATTTCTCTCATTCTGTGGGCTGCCTTTCCACTCCCTTGACAATGTCCATTTGAGGCACAAAAAAGTTTGAAGAAGTTTTTTTTTTTTTTTTTAAGGTTTTATTTGAGAGGGAGAGAGCGCCTGTGCATGCACACAAGCCCAAGAGGAGGGGCAGAGGGAGAGGCAGACTCCTCACTGAGCAGGGAACCCAACCTGGGGCTCAATCCCTCAATTTCCTCAATTGAGGAAATCTAATTTATATATTTATATATTTTGTTGCTTGTGTTTTTGGGTGTCATATCCAAGATTAATCATTGCCAAATGCAGTGTTATGAAGTTTTCTTTGCTGTGTTTTCTTAGCACTGATAATTTGAAGGACTGGAACTTTCTCTAGTGTGTGCCACTCAAAGACTTTAGGGCTGAGGCCTAAATACACTCCTGGCCAGAAAAGAAGGAATCAAGGTGGAAGGGGCACAACCTCTCTCAGGAAAGTGAGACTTTTCTGGAAATCCCCAGCAGGCTTCTGCTGCAGTCTGTTGGCTGGAACTGGTTATATTGCCACTCTTGCCTATAAGAGTACATGGCTAGGAAATACATAAATGTAGTGGTGGTGTCTTTTAAGCTGGGCACATCACTATCTAGAGTGAAGATAAAAAGAAAGAACAGTTAGGCAATATGGTATCTATAACAGGTTTAAATTTCACTTGGTATATTTGAAACTTTTCCAGCAGAATTGTTTATGGCATGTAGACAGTTCTCCAGAGTCCAGTGTTAACATGTTAACTTTCCCTAGTTTTATAGTTAAGTCTATTTCTGAGGATGGGAAGTAGGGTCTGGGGCAGGAACCAATGATGCATAGGGCAGGATTGTTCTTATGCCCATATCCTATTCTTTCTTGAAAGTTTATAAAATGTGCTTTTGTGCTACATCTCTGAATGATGAATTTGTGTGTGTGTGTGTGTGTTTAAGATGAATTTAAGTATTCCATTCTTTTAAGTTTTACCTATTAGGTTGAGTTACTGTTATAACTATGGGCACTCCACAGAATGCCAAGTAACTTGCTTGTGCTGCAACCAGCACTTAGATTCTGTTCTCTGCATGCTGGCCACCCCTTCCAGAGGCCTCCCACACCAAACAGGGTGCACCTAATCAAGCCAGGTGTAGAGAGCCTCTTTTCTACAATGATACCTCAGATCTTGCTCCCTCTCTGCTTCTGCTGGAAATCCATTCTATTCTTTCATAATCTGGTTTGGATAGGTGCCAAATATATGCATAGGTGCCAAATATAGCTGCTCATTGGCAAAGTGCTCTGTTTGGCCCCACTTTTCTCTACAGAACCTCTGGATTTGAATTTCCTTTCTGAATCAAAGAGCACACACATATATTAACTTCTTTAAGATAATAGGTTTTTTAATACAAGGTATTGTAGAAGTTGTGGCTTTTTCACATTTAGTGTTTATAAATCAAGTTATGAAGAAAGTCAAATCGAAAACTAAATTCAAAAGATAATAAATGGAGGGAACAAACCCAAATACTTGTTTCCTTGGGAATTTGTTCAAGACTAGGAGTAATTTGTTGTTTTGGATTTTCCTAATATTGAGACTTAAATATGGTATTATACCTCTGTGTAAAAGGAAGTCTCATATTTACAGTGAACTATTTTACAGCTTCCAATTTTGTTCAGTTTAATTTTCCCTTAAAGATCCTTTTGAACCTTTTTTTGGACTATTTTATATTACTCTGAAGTTATGGAACTGATAATGTATTGTGTGGTTTCCTGGTCCTGCATGGCCCTCACAGCTATGACCACTTACCTTTAAATAGAAATTTCAGTCTCAAAAAAAAAAAAAAAAAGAAATTTCAGTCTCTACATTCTCTATTAAGGCCTCATTGTTCCCAAGGTTAAAGAGAACTCAAGAAATGTAGTGTAGTAGCTCAGCATTTTTATCCTTCTGGCTTATTTTACTGATTTTATTCCTTAATCCAAAGACCTGGAACTTGGCTTTTTTTTTTTTTTTAATGTACACTGTGCCATTTTAAACTCCATTTCAAGAAATGAGTCCCTGTTTCTCATTTCTCTTCCCAGTGCACTAATTTCTCTGGGATTAACTTCCTGTGCTTAATTTCTGGGCCTCAGCAGCCGATTCCCTGTATTTGGGCAGGCTTTATTCCTGTAAGCATTATGGGAATATGGACTAGGACTTCTAAATGTTAACCCTTTGTTGGTTTGAATACTAGACATTCCTTGTGAAACTGTGGTGTGGAAGAGGAGTTCTTTTAATTCAATGCCCCGTATTCTGTAGTGGTTTGATGGAAGAGTACATGGAGTGATGAGTTAGTGCAGAGTTTGAAATCAACAAATGACTGTTTTGAAAGTATGCTATTTCTTGCCTGCTCTTTGTTGTTGTTTTTATAGCCCAACAAAAATTGACATGTATTCTTTTCATACCATGTAGCAAAAAGTTAATATTACAGTAATGTTCTGTTTTGAGATTATGATGGATTCTTCCCTATAAGATTACATATTTTGCTATGTGAATGCTTACATACAACTATGAATACTATGCTGTGGCATTTCCACATTTTTTTCCCATTCAGGAACTTTTAACTAGGATGGCCAAAAAATAGTTTGTTTTGCTTTGATCTACAATCCTATCCTTCCCTGAAAAGCAATTAAAAGTGTCCTAAGTCTTTGTTTCTTATACTATAGCATTTGTCTCCTTCAATATTCTCTACAACTTGCCAAGCCGATGCCGTATTTTTTATATTCAAGAGCTGTATTTAGTTCTCATGTTCTAACGATTGTTTTTTCAAAACTGCAAGCTTTGAGTCTGTTTTCTGGCCCCAAATCCTTGCTGTGATGATGATTGGGGTATTTCATGTATACTTGGATGGGAAAGATCATGTCTACATTATAGTCTAAGCTGAAAACAGATTTCCCACTAGAGAAAGATGACAAATGTGATATTTCCTCTGTATATCATCAAGCAAACTGTTTTTAGAGTAACTTGGGAGTTTGTTTTTCTGCTTATCCTTTTATTCATTCAGTAAATATTTATGGGATGTCAACTAATGCCAGACATTGTTCTAGGTACTTGGGATTCAGCAATGACCAAAAAATTCCTGCTTGTGTAGAACTTACTTTCTTGTTCAGTGGTTCTCAAGAATTAGAATCACCTGGGGAGATCTAAAAATTACTAGACCTTGCTCCATGCTAATTAGTCTCTTGGGGCAGACACAGGGGTCAGCATTTTTTTTTGAAACTTCTCAAGTGATTCCAGTGTACATCTAAATATGGGAATCATCAGTCTGCAGCAGAAGTTATCACATTATAACACTGACCAGAAGAGCTTGTTACAATTCAGAATAGTTTCTGAATCAGTAGTCTGGGACTAGGCCTAGGAATTTGCATTTCTAAGTTCCCTGATGCTGATGCTGCTGGTTTGGAGACTCAACTTGAATAACTGACATAGAGTCTTGACACTCAGTGCATGGTAGCGGATCAGCCTCAGAGCTTGTTAGAAGTGCAGAATCTCAGGCCCAACCCCAGACCTAAGGAGTCAAAAATCTGTGTTTTAACAAGATCTCCAGGTGATTCAAATGCATGTTAAAATTTGAGAAGATATGCTTCATTACTTTGTCACATGCATGTCATGTAAACTATAGATTTATATTCTTACCCTTGAACATACTCTTTTAACGGAAGCCGACAGTCACACAAGTTTTAGAGACAAAACACTATTGTGGTGACTTACAGTGAAATAACCTGTTTATTTCTTATGTCTTTTTCTACAAAGGGCTTATAGTGGCAAACATAAATGCAAAATAATAGGCTCAATTCTCCCTGTTTGAAAATAAGAGTCCCTCACTGCCCCCCCACCTTTTCTTAAAACATTTACTTTAGAAAACTTGTAAACGTCATTCTTCATCTCTTTGAAATGTATATAAAACCTTTAAAAAGTGAAATAGGCCTCTAGCCAACACCTGGGAACTATACTCTGAAATATAATCAAGGGAGATGTTGCTCCTCTCTCCCAGGCTCTGTGAGATGGGAGGAGCCTAACTTTGGTGGGTCACTTCCTCTGCATGGCAAAAGACATCTTTTCATAAAGACATGAGCAATTTTTCCTTTGGATAAAGCCAGTTAGCTAACACAGATGGTCACCCCAACTACCAAGTGAATTTGGGATGAACTATGTTTGCAAATGGTTGGGTCAATCCTCCTGAGGACTAGTTGTTTCTCTTCTAATGAGTTGTATCTGCATGGCTATATGAAGGGTGAGATTCCTATGTGTCTTTTATAATCATAGTAGATTGCCTGAAGTGCATATCACATTCTGGCTTAATGATCATTCAATTTTAAATTGTTTTCTTTCTCTTCTATTTTTGTGGGAGATTTTCTGGGTGGAAAGGAAAATTTGTTTTTAATTCTATTTCCCCAACAGACTCTAGTCAGTATTTTATTAACTTTCCAGACTACTCTCCTCCACTAGCTAGCCATGGCGTTCATTCTGCAAATGACATTTTTTGAGGGGGTGAGGATGAGAGGCATACTAGAATATATATCTTATTAAAAAGTCTAATTCAGATATTCTATCTTTCAGTCTTTAAAAAACTCTTAATTATGGAATTTAATCATATATAAAAATAGAAAGAATTGTATAATTAACCCCTCTGTACTCATTTCCAATCTTGTTTCATCTATGTCCACTTTTGTTTTGTTTTGACTGAGGTGTTTTAAAGCAAAATCCAGATATCCTATCATTAAATCTGATTCTAACATACTTAAAAAAAATAACCATTCATTCATAATAGTCAAATGACATAAATGTCCATCAGTGGTTACATGGGTAAACAAATGTGGTACATACATACAATGGAATATTTAACTATAAAATGAAAGTGTTGATGCATACTATGATGTGGATGAACCTCCAACACATGATGCTAAGTGAAAGAAACTAGATAAGAAAAGTCACATATTGTATGATTTTTTTTTAAAGATTTTATTTTATTTTATTTTATTTTATTTATTTGACAGAGAGAGAGAGAGACAGCTAGAGAGGGAACACAAGCAGGGGGAGTGGGAGAGGGAGAAGCAGGCTCCTGGCTAAGCAGGGAGCCCGATGCGGGGCTCGATCCCAGGACCCTGGGATCATGACCTGAGCTGAAGGCAGACGCTTAACGACTGAGCCACCCAGGCGCCCCTGTATGATTCTTTTTATATAAAATATCTAGATAGATCTGTAGAGACATAATGCAGATTGGTAGTAACCAGGGACTAGCAGGAAAGAGGAGAGGGGAGAAACTGCTGAATAGAAAATGTGTTCAATATGGAGTACTGGATGTAAATGTTTTGGATGTAAAGAGGTTAGTTGCACAACATCTTGAAAAATTTAGTCCTTGTCTTCTTATAGGACAATAAGTGAAGAGGCTAATATTTCAAGCAATTATAAGCTGAAAGGTTACAATGAGAATAAACATTGTTCTGAGTGAAAATAATTGGGGAAAACTCTTCAGATTGTAAGGTCAGGGAAGACCTTTCTGAGGCTATAACATTTAAAATAAGGTCTAGATGTTGAAGAGAGGCTTCAGAGTCAAGGGTCTTTAGGTAAGGAAGAGGTCGACATGTTTGAGGAACTGAATGCAGGTACGGGTAATAGATGCATTTTAGCTCTGGAAACATCAGCTGTGAAATAGGAACTAAAATAATATTCCCACAGGAATTGTGTGAGTTTCAAATGAGTTAATGACTGAAACTGGCTCAGCAGTTTGCTTGATACAATGGAAACCCTTCAATATTTTCTTCCACTATGGATATTACACATTTTTTTGTTCCTCAACTTTCTAGATCTTCTTGAATTCATGTTTTGTTCTCATGTTTTTATAACTTGAATTCATATTTTGGCTTTCTTTTGGGGGGGGCTTAAACAAATGCCCCTATGGAGAAAATTGTTAAAGTTCCTGAATGGCCCAGATTTTCTCTTCAGCCTCTTACTACATTTTAAAGAAGTGAGAAGCTTCTTTGTTACTAGAATGTAGGTTACTGACTGTAGTCAGTACATTCATACTGGTAATTCAAACAGCAAAAGAGTAATTGAATTCAACCATCATTCAAAACCTGTAGTTGTTTCACTGAATTAAATAGCTTAGATGCTTTTGTATGTGGAGACTGGCATGCTTAGAAGCATTTAGGTACCAGTCGTAAACAAAATGTGGTATTAGATGCTTTTGAAGAGGTGGATTGAATTAGATACAAATAATGTAAGTTTAATATTTTTAGCATCTTTAACAGTTACTCATTAGAATCATAGCACATTCTGAGTTTATTACATTTTATGGATCTTATATTTACAGTAACAGAAGTTTGGAAAGTCAAAATGGTTGCCCATAAGTAGTAAATTGTAGTAATAGGATCTTTGTTGTTTTAACTCCCAAGCCCAGTATTCTTTCAACACATAAAGATCCAGGTAGATAAAGCATATTCACTTACTTAGCAACTGAGGCTAAGCATAACTTTTCAAGTAACAAATCTATAAGCTCTTTATAGTAGGGGATATTGAATATAGTACAGCTCCCCTAGATTTATAGTCCAAAGATAATATGCTCAAATCTCAGCTTTGCCACTTACTATCTTTGGGGTGTTGGATGAGTCACTTGATCCTGAGATTTGATTCTCTCATCATTCGTGAAGATAAAATTATAAGGTATAGTGAAGCCACTGATAAAACTAAAATGCTCTATAAATGGAACATCCCATTGATTACAAGATATTGATTTGATATTTATAAAATTTTAATTTCTGAGAATTATGACTTTCTATATCTTGCATTTAAAATAAGGAATGCTTTAGTCAACTGTGGGATAGGTTAAACATTTTCACATAGGACAGTTTTGCCATGAAGCACTTTTAAAGAAGGCAGAGGATTCATTTTAAAGAACATTATTTATCCTATTGTTTGTTCCAATCCATACAGTCAGAAGTCATGTTAGAATTCTGTCATACCCCGGGACACCTGCGTGGCTCAGATGGTTAAGTGTCTGCCTTCGGCCCAGGTCATGATCCCAGGGTCCTGGGATTGAACCCCACATCGGGCTCCTGCCTCAGCAGGGAGCCTGCTTCTCCCTCTTCCTCTGCCTCTCTCCCTGCTCATGCTCTCTCTCTCTCTTAGTCTCAAATGAATAAATAAAATCTTAAAAAAAAAAAAAAAGAATTCTGTCATACCCCATGTATTATTGTTTAAAAGATCTTTAAAAACTATTCTTACTCTCCCTCTCTTCTGGATTGTAGATGTTAATAAGTTCCCCAATATGCTAACTACTTTTAAAAACTAATTTTTTTGTTCGGTCCTGCACTATTTGCAATAATAATGTTCTTCCACTCTACCATTTGGGCACTTCAGTTGCCAGAAGCAGTCAACGTGCTTCTAAAAGTGCCGATTAGGGAATATCCTACTAATTGCTTTTGATCTGCCTTTAAGAGAGCAATTAGCAACAACTCAAATTTTATCTTTGGGGATATGAACATTCTCATGACCAAGCTTGAGTTTTTGGTCCTAAAAACTTATCATAGAGAAAATGATGCTTCTTAATCCCACGAACACTTCGAAGAGTTAGGCTGATATTTTTCTCAGGTCTTTTTTTCCTTTGAGACACAAAGTTGAGGTCTTTTTTCCTTCATGAGGGGTTAGGTTTCACATGTGTTTATATTTAGTACCTGTGGGAGTCTAAACTGATGATTAATGGTTGAGAATCCTTTTTAAAAAAATGTATGGCTGAAGGGGGAAAATAAAGTGCTGATTGGTTCATTAAGCAATTCAATCCCAAACCGTAAAAAGTTTTAAGTTTAATCCTGCCTGAAGCCTGACTGATCCTGTCATAAACACTTTTCATAAACCCTCCACTTAAACCTGGTCTTGCGATTTTATTAATCTAGCAATAATTCAAAATGACACCCCATGTAGCAATATAAATCTACAAGATGGATATCATAAAACTTACATCATTACAACAGCATGGGTAATTACGTAAAAATGCAGTTTCCGTTAGGTATGTCTCCCTGAATTGCTGCTTTTGCCTTGGTTGAACAGATGTGTTGACTGTAACACGGTCTCAGTGTGTTGGTGTGCCTGAAGGAAAAGACAGAAATTCACATAGTCGCTGATGATAAAAAAGTTCTGGAGTTTGGAGAGCCTGATTTGCAAAACTCAGGGAGCAATTTAGCAAAGCGCTGTATTTGTGGAGCTTATATTTTCTGGGAAGATCCCTTTTCTTTGTTGCTGTGTGGAATTTTTAGCTCTTGGATTTAATGGCTGTATTGATATTCTGCGGATGTATCAGGGATCATGTGCTTCAGGCACACTTTCAGAAACTCGAATGAAGTCCCAGCTGTCAGACATTTTTTTTCTTTTTCTTTTGAGGAGAGGGGCTTTTGAGTTCTGAGTCTTGGGTTAGATGAACTCTAAAACTAGATCATAGCAGACTTAACAGGATTCGAGTAATACAATATTTCTAAGGTTATTTGGAACAGAAGACTGCATGTTTATTTTATATGGGGCAGAGAGACATTTCCAAGAATAAGCTTAGAAGGAGTCCATAAGAGCTAGAGAGTTTGTTTTCATATGCCTGCTATAGTCACTCAACAGCAATCTGCTCTCAAATAAAAATAAGCCTTGAAGGAGTGTTCAAATACCTACTGTTGAACCCATGGGACATTTATGCTTTTATAAGACAGGTGTTGGAAAATATCCTAAGCCATAGGATTCTTTTCCCCCCTGCTTGTGCTTTATGGGTTTAGATTGACTATACATGAGAAAGAGCCACTTTGTGACAGGGGATGAAAAGCAAGCATTACACAGTGTTTTAGCACTGTCACAACTATAATTCAGTAAAACGTATATATAATTATTTGAGGATCTTCTCTGCTAGATTTTGAACTCTCTAGTGCTTAGTATAGCATGGTATGTTCTCCTAAGATTAAAATTTGGCATACTTACATGCAAGTCTGAGACCTCCACAATAACTTCTATGCATTATGTACTTATCAGATTTGTGTCTCAAAAAACTTGCATTCTTTTAGTCTTCCAAATATAGCAGTATGTGGAAAACGTGGCAGTAATGTGAACTTGAATATCACAAACAGCTGGTACTTGGCACCAATCCTTTGCCTGGCTCCTGATCTCCGTCAGTGCAGAGAGAGGGTGTGGGTGGTAGGCTAGGGTTATGTGGTGGTGGTGGGTGGTGGTGGTTGGGAAAACATGGACAGAGGGGTAAAATCCTGTGGGGAGACTTCAGGCATTCAGCAATCTCCTTCCTCCAAAGTAGCAAAGAAGTTAGGGTCCTGTGTTCATCTCCTGGTAGTCTCTGGACCCATTCTTTTTGGCGCAGGCTGAAATTCACCCCTTACTCCCCGGCCCCTAAACTATCATATTCTTGGAATCCCTGCTTCTGCCTTTGAAGCCCCTTTGATATTTGAATTGGAACAGAAAGTTATCAGAGGTGCCAAAGTGCAGCCAGAACAGATGGCTTTAGATAAATCCTTCATTTCATTAACTTTGTGATGACGGAGGCCTATATTTTACCCAAGCGTTTTTGTTTTTGTTGTTTGACTCCATTTGTAGCTGTATGTCAGGGTTTCACTGGTGTACAAGTAGTGTCGTTTTAGATATCAACCACTATCATTGTATACAAACAATGGAAAAAGTCTTAATAAATATCAACCATATAGCCTATTTTCTGTTGAATTATGTGGACTATTACCAGTAGGGAGAAATACTATAGTAAGTCAAAACTAAGCTCTGCATAGTACAGGTTTCCTATTGCTGCATAATCAGATACCTAAACAAATATTTGCTAATTTCTTTTCATCTTTATGTGAAAGAATGCACTTCTTGATTTCAACTTCCAGGTAGTGTAAATGATTCTTATTTACATTCACTCGCCACATTTAAGGCTCTTCAGATCAATATCGAAGTACCAGAGACCCAGGAAACATCAGAGCCAGAATCACAACTGAATTTATTATCCTAATTTTGCTATCTCAATAGAGATACTTTTATTCAAATAAGATAATTATAATACACAATAGCAAACACTCATTGTGGTAAACACTTAGCAACTATTTACCTAACCCATTTAGTTGAATGAAGCAGCTGAATATCTTAAATTAACACTGGCTATTTTCCTTTAATCTTTAAAATAAGACTGCTTGAGTTTGTTTTGTTTGTACAAGGAGTCTACGTACCTGTTTATCTACTTTGTCCTTCTCACGTCAAGGGTAGAAGAGAGAATATGGACTCTTCCTTAGAGCAAATGGAATTCATCATTCCTCTTTTTAGTGCTTTTGCTAAAACATAACTTTCTCTTGTCTCCTAATAAACAGTTGGGAAATTCTTTAGAGCTTTTGAATGAATGGGGGTAAGCAGAAAGAACTTTCATTCAGAAATAGAGTAGGATCACTGAACTCTACCTCTGAAACTAATAATACACTATATATTAATTGAATTTAAATTTAGAAAGTTAAACTTGTTAAAAAAAGGTATCAGTAATCATACTATGTACTCGAATGAAATAAATGTTAATTAAATTAACAACAACAAAAATAGAGTAGGACTTCTCTAAGTTCCTCAAGATTCCAGCCTCAGGGTGGGGAACGTTTCCCTCAATACAAAGCAATTCTCAAACACCAGCTGGGGGTCTGATAGTTCAACTCGATTCTGACACTATCAGGAGATAGCCTCAGATTCTACAAGCTAAGGGCTCAAGTCCTACAAGACTTCCCTCTACCTCCAACCTCAGAAGTTGCAAGCCACAGGTTATTGCCTGTGCTTTTGACCAACTGGCTACAGATTGGACATTCCAACGTCCTCTTCCTCAGATTTGATTGATTTGGGGAACACTTAGCTTTACCAGTTTATTAAAGGATATAGTAAGATATGCATCAACAGCCAGATGAAGGAATATATGGCACAAGGTATGGAGAAAAAGTGTGGAGGAGCTTCCGTGCCCTTTCCAGGCATACCACTGTCCCAGCACCTCTGTTTGTGTTCACCAACCTGGAAGCTCTCTGAAGGCCCTCCTTTTGTTTTTTTTTATGGAGGCTTCTTTACACAGTCATGATTGACTAAGTCCAGCACATCTCCCCTCTCTGTGAAAGTTCCACCCCTGTAATCACACTGTGGGTCCTCCTGGCAACCAGTTTCTGTCTTTGGGGGGGATCCAAAAGACACTCAGAAACCTAGCAAAAGACAACTTTATGCTCTTATCACAGGAAGTTCCAATGGCTAGGGGAGCTCTGAATGAGGAACGGTGGATAAAGACCAAATATATATGAAAACGAGATTTTTGTCATCCGAGGGACCAAATATATAGGAGAATTTTATTTGTGTCATCTCAGTAATCAAATATGTATTTTTTTACAGATCACAGTATCTCAGTAGTTCTTTTTACATTCTTGTCTTTGGATAAGAACACAAGAGTTTTGCAGTTCTAGAATTTGCCATCTGTCTTACCAAATGGTGTTAAGGTAGAGAAGAACAGTATTTATAACACACACACACGCACACACACACTACTTGCTGTCAAAATGTAATGTAGAATAAAACCTTTTTAAGACTCTTTTTAAATTTTTTATTTTTTAAAGATTTTTATTTATTTGTCAGAGAGAGAGAGAGCACAAGCAGGGGGAGCAGCGGAGGGAGAGGGAGAAGCAGGCTCCTCACTGAGCAAGGAGCCCGATGTGGGACTTGATCCCAGGACCCTGGGATCATGACCTGCGCCGAAGGCAGACGCTTAACGACTGAGCCACCCAGGAGTCCCTTAAGAGTCTTAATATATTTTTGTTCTTAGGTCATAAATATTCATAGAGATCAATTGTTGTTGGTACCCTAATTGTTCCATACTTTATCCATTTTCTGAGAGCAACTGAAAACTCTGGAAACCTTAACTTTAAAATGCTTTTTAAAATTTATATTTTTAAATTAACACAATAAACTTAATTCTTTTTGGTGTACAGTTCTAAGAATTATAACAAATGGACAGAGTCCTTAACTACCACCATCAAGGTATAGAAGAGTCTTCTTACTCCAAATTATTTCCTCATGCTGCCCCTAATGCCTGGCAACAAATGATCTCTTCTGGCTGTGTAGTTTTACCTTGTCCAGAATGTCCTATAAATGGAGTCATATAGTATAAGGCTTTTTGAATCTGGCTTCCCTTACTTAGTATACTTCAGATTTATTTATGCTGTTGTATCAATTTGTTTTTTATTTTTTATTTTCATTCATCAGTTGAAAGATAATAGGGTTGTTTCCAGTTTTGACTGATTATGAAGAAAGTTGCTGTAAACTTTTTGTGTTGTATATGGGGCAGTAAGTTCCTCTCCTGGGGCCTTTAAGGGTCATTCCAACATGGTCACAGAAATTAAACTCAGGCATATGAAATTCAAGGTCTTATTATACTCCTGGGTCCTAGAAGAGGGAAACAGGGCCATAAAGAAGGAGCTTCTAGGGAATGGGTTCAGCCAAGCAAGTAGGGAGCTGAGAGAGTTGAGGACTTGTGGACAAATGCCTTTATTGGGTGGTCAGGGTGAAGTTCCCAGCAAAGGTAGGAGGGAATTCATTGGTGCACTTGAATGCCTCTAGGCCATAGCCAGGGGAGGGTAACAAGGAGAACTTGTAGCAGCAAGGACCAGCCTTATCTGGTATACCTGGGTGCATGGGTGGAGTGCTCACAGCCTTTTTGGGGGGATGTTGAGGCATCAGGAAAACATGAAGTTGTAAAAATTTATGGTATATTTCTGCATACAAGTTTTTTTTTCTTTTTTTTTAAGATTTTATTTATTTATTTGAGAGAGAGAGAATGAGAGAGAGCACATGAGAGGGGGGAGGGTCAGAGGGAGAAGCAGACTCCCTGCCGAGCAGTGAGCCCGATGTGGGACTCGATCCCGGGACTCCAGGATCATGACCCGAGCCGAAGGCAGTCGCTTAACCAACTGAGCCAGCCAGGCGCCCTGCATACAAGTTTTGATGTGACCACTGTTTTAATTTCTCTTGGGTAAATACCTGGAAGTGAGATCAGAGTATCATAAAGTTATACATTTTTAACTTTATAGGAAGTTGACCAGCTGTTTTCTAAAGTGAATGTACCACTTAATTTTCATTGGAAATGTATGAGTATTCTAGTTGCTCTGCGGTCTCACTAACATTTTGTTGTTGTTTTAATTTCATCTTTCTAGTAGGTGTGTAGTCCTATCTTGTTTTAATTTGCATTTACTTAATGACTAATGATGTTGAACTTCTTTCCATGTACTTATTTGCCATCTGTGGTTCTTCTTTGATGGAAGTATCTATTCAAATATTTTGCCCATTTTTTTTTGTTTTCTTATTGGGTTTGGAAGGCTCTTATATTCTATATCCTTTGTCAGATGTGATTTGCAAATATTTTCTCCCACTTTCATGGCTTATCTTTTCATTCTCTTGACAGTGTCTTACCCAGAACAGAACTTTTGGTTTTGGTGAAGTTAAATTTATCTTTTCTTTTATGAATCATGATTTTAATGTATTTAAAAACACTTGGGGTGCCTGGGTGGCTCAGTTGTTGAGCGTCTGCCTTCTGCCTTCGGCTCAGGTCATGATCCCAGTGTCATGGGATCGAGCCCCGCATTGGGCTCTCTGCTCTACGGGAAGCCTGCTTCTCTCTCTCCCACTCCCCCTGCTTGTGTTCCCGCTCTCGCTGTGTCTCTCTGTGTCAAATAAATAAAAATAAATAAAATCTTCAAAACAAAACCAAACCCCAAAACACTTTACCTAACCCAAGATCACAAAGAATTTCTGATCTGTTTTTCTGGAAGTTTTGTAGTTGTAGGTTTTAAATTTTGGTTTATGATGCATTTTGAGTTGTTTTGTATATGCTATGAGGGGTGGGTTGAAGTTTGTTTTATTTTTTGTTTTTTGCATTTATTGACTTATTCTCACCCTATTTTTTTGGAAAAGGGTATTTTTTCCTATTATGTGCTTCTGTTAAAATTCAATTTTTCTTGTGTGGGTGAATTTCTAGACTATTCTTTTACACTGAACGTATATCCTTTTGCCAGTGACACTACTGATTATTGTAGCTTTACAGTAAGTTTTTAAATTAAACATTTATGCTATACATATTCTTCTAAGCTATAGAAGAATACTTTTGGCTATATGCCGCGAATTTTAGTATGTCATGTTTTCACTTAGTTCAAGATAGTTTTTAATTGAGACTTCCTCTTTGACTCACGTTATTGTAAATTAGTATGTGCTCTCTAACTTTGTTCTCTTGCAGAGTTGTTTTGGCTATTCTAGTGTTTTTCCCTTTCTATATAAATTTTTTAATTTCCTTGTCAATATCTTAAAAAAAAGTTACCTGGGATTTCTATTGGGATTTTTATTAAGTGTTATTTTGAAGATTTTCAGCTTAATTCTGTTATTAGAGAACATAGTTTTCTAGGATTTTAATTCTTCAAATTTGTTAAGATTTGTTTTATGGCCTATGTTTTTTATGATCTATCTTGGTGAATGTTTCCTGTGCCTTTAAAAAGAATGTGTATTTGGCTGTTTGGTGAAGCATTCTATAAAATGTCAATTAGGGTAAAGTTGGTGAATAGCATTGATTAAATCTCCTATATCCTTGTTGCTTCTTTTCTTTTTGCTGTATTTGTTATTGAGAGAGGATTGTTGGATTCTCTACATATATTTGTGAGTTTATTTCTTCTATCTCTTCTACCCATTTTTTAAAATGTATCTTGAAGCTCATTTTTAGGTAATACACATTTAAGCTAATTACATCTTTGTCTTATCCTATCATATCTTTGTGAATGAATTTTTTTCATCAAGTCCCTTTTTATTCTTTTATTTGGAACTCTATTTTTATTACTATAACCATTCTAGGTTTTATCTAGTGCTGTATTTTCCCTCCTTTTACTTTTAATCCATTAACATCATATTTGAAGTGGGTTTCTTGTGGAGTGCATACATTTTTAATCCAGTCTGACACTGTCTTTTAATTGGTATGTTTAGGCCATTTCCATTTAATGTAGTTACTGATATGGCTGGACTTTGGAAGCATCATTTTAATATTTCTCCCTTCTTTTAGATTTTCCTGTTCTTCCTTTCCCCCCTTCTTTTGGATTATTCCCATGTTTCTCAGTATAGCACTTTAATTTATCTACTTTTGGCTGTATTGCTTCATATTTTTAATCAGCTATGCTAGGAAGTAAAATACAACTAACCTTTTAGAGTCTATTCAGAGTTAATATTTAAATAAAATGTAGAAGCTTATAATCACATAGGCTCCTTTATCCTTCTCCCTGTATTAGAGTAGGCACACACTTACAATGTATATCACATACATACATTGAACAGCCCCACCAGAAAATGTTCATTTTGTTTCCATCAGAAATGCACCTTTTAAAGAACTGAAAAAGAATATTGTCCAAATAGTTAGCATTTGTTACTTTTCATGCATGTATCAAGTTCTAAATTTCTCGCCAACATTTCATGAACATAGTTACAATGGCTGCTTTTAAAGTATTGGACTGATGATTTCAACATCTAGGTCATCTTGGGATTGTAATTACTTGATTGTCTTTTCCAGTGAGAGTTGATCAAATTATTGTTGTATTTAATGTTGAATAACTTTTTATTATAATATTTTGAATGTCACATCATGGGTTCTTTGTCCTTCAGATAATGTTGATTTGTACCTCCTCACCCCAATCATCTTAAATTTTGAGGTAATGAATCTACAGCCCGGGTAAGTTTAGACCATTCATTTTCATCCCCCTTTCTGTGGGTGGGATTTCTAATATCAGTTCGGTTTTAAAAGCCTTTACTATGTTGCTTTGACTAAATTCTGTGCATGCCACTTAGGGCTTATTTTAGCAAGTGGATCATGTTTTGTATTATTAATTCAGGTCTTATAACCTTTGCAGTGAACTGGGTTTGTATTGTGCATATAACACATGCATGCAGGGGTTAGCCTAGAACTTGTACTGGATCATAGAATAGAGAATTACCATCTCCATCTTTCGACTTTACAGGACCCGACCCCCAACACACACACACACACACACACACACACACACGCTTCTAGGATCCACTTTTCCTTTTCCTTGTTCTCTTTTCAGAAAGACAGGAATTCTCTTTGAGATTTTTGCTGTCTGTGCCCACTGAATTGTTCCATAACTGAGGTGATCTTCAAGTCAAAGCTGGGAGAGAAAATATGGTATATTGTTTGTAGAGCTGCAATAACAAATTGCCATAAAGTGAGTGATTTAAACAATAGAAATTTGTCTCATAACTCTGAAGGCTAGAACTCTGAGATCAAGGTGTTGTCAGGGCCATACTCCCTCTGGCACTAGGGAGGGATCTGTTCCAGGCCTCTCTCCTAGCTTCTGGTAGCTTCTTGATTGTGGCAGTAGAATTCTGATCTTCACATGGCATTCTTCCTGTGTGCATGTCTCTGTGATCGAATTTTCTCCTTTTATAAGGATATCAGTCCTATTGGATTAGGGACCATTCTAAGGACCTCATTTTATACTTGATCATCTCTTAAAGGACACTATATCCAAATAAGGTCACATTTAAGTACTAGGGGTTAGGACCCCTATATTTTTTGGAGGGACACAATTCAATCTGTAACAGGTGAAGGGGATGTGGGGGGGGGAACTCCAGGAAACTACTGTACTGGTCACTTCAAGTTTTGACTATCCTTTTCAGTCTACTTACTACTTTTCAGAGTTTTTAGGTAATTGCCGTTTTGTATTTTGTTCAGATGTTTTTACTATAGTTGGTTTACTTCCAACTGGTAGTTGTAACTTTTAAAAATAAGTAAAGATCTTTTAGTTTTAGGGTTTACAAGTACTTCTTAGGTTCAAGGAGATGTGACAGCCAAAATGAGAACCACAGTTAAAATGAATGGCAGGCTAAAAGTCTATTTGGAGGAGAATTTGGGGTCCAATATTCAAGATACTAGTTTGGAGTTGAGGTGAAATATATTCCAATCTGTGAATCATTATGATTCAGAGCAACTCAGCTTCATACCCCAGTTCTCTTTCAGTGGTGCTACTCTTGATTGATTTCCTTGATTGATTTCTTGGGGTAAGAATTTGGCAGTATGATTAGGACTAGAAAAATAAGTTGCATATTATTTCAGTGGTTGCTGTTTATGGAAAATGTCCCTTCAATTTATCATATACTCAGTCACTGTTTTCTGGGGTTACAAAGGTGTATTAGAAATAGTTCCTGAGATTAAGGAGTCACAGTCTAGGAAGGGAGTGAGAAATGTGGGTAAATAATTATTGTATTGATATGCTAAGTGCTTTGAGGTAAATACAAAGGCACACAAGGTAGGGATGGGGTGGGAGAAATAGGCCAAGAATGAAGAAAATGACTTGACTATGGGGATGGGGGTAGAAATGGGGGTTGAAGAAGGTCTGTTTTAGGCAAAACCAAACAGACTTTAAGTGTCAAAGGTGCTCTGTTATGCATTTCTTGAATATTGATTATCAAAAAGCATTATGTATGGTGCCCTCAGATGTCAGTCTATTTGGTGGCCGAGACAGAGATGAACAGGAGCCTAAGGAAAAAAACATATTTCAGACAAAGGACTAAAGCACTTGATACTATTTTTGAGCTATTCTTTTAAGCACTGATCTGAGAAATATCACACAGGATAGAAATATAGAAAGACCTCAGGAGAATGAACTTTTATCCCCACAGGCACATTTCTATTTCTTTGGTTCATTACATTCAGTAATTCAGAATGGTTCATTCACGGTTTGATCTGATTATAATCAGGCAGGGAAAGGGAAGTAATTTGTAAATGCCACCCAAAGTTAGTATGTGCCCTGAAGTCTTTTATTGGAAATCTTATTTTGTTTTGAAGTTAATTGGAGAACAGTTAATTGGACAAGGCAGTGGAGGAAGGATTAATTTAAGTTTCTATGAAAATTGGCACTCAGGACTTATGTGAACCATATAGGGCCAAATTTGTATGGTTTGCTCTTGCCAGTTATTATCTAGCACAACCATAGTGCTATGTATCAGAAAGTGAGCCTGCTAACAGAACTGTTTGGGCTGTTCTTCTCTAACAGGCTCTCTTACACTGTTTGAACAACCACAATTTCAGATAGCACATCCTAAAATTACACTGAATTGATCATGTTGCAATCATAGTCAAAAACAAAAAGGTTGTTCTCTAGAGTATCAGTGCAACCCATAGACTCAGAAGGATGGAATAAGTAAATATTAGTTTGAATTGGTGTTCAGAGCCACTGTTACCCCATCTGTAGTCCACATGGCTACTAATCTCTAATTTCTTACTTAAAATGACACTGAAAACCGTTCTTAAGTATAGAACAAATTCCAGAGTCCTAGAATTATGACAAGTACCTAATCAGTGCTTCCAGGTTTTTACCTCCCAGAACTCCAGAGCATGCCCTGCATAATCAACAATTCAGAACCTCTTACCAAACTCTGCACAAAATAGGCCTGCCTTTAGGCACACCTTTAGCTAGTGTCCCTTCTGTTAGAAATGCACTCCCTGACTTTCCCAGCCATCCTGCCTGGAAAATCTATTCATGCTTCACGACTCTGTTCAAACAAGTATCACTTCCCCTCTAGTGCCTTTTTGGCTTTCCTAGGCAGTTACTTTTTTTCCCCTGTAAACTTACAGCAGTTTAGTCATACTTCTATTATAGCCCTAATTAAATTGCATTTCAGTTTACATAGTTACCTTTCTCCCATGCCTTTTTGGCTATCAGCTCCTTTGGGAGCTTGTCATTGTTTACTGTTATAGTAGAAGCTTAGTAAATATTGATAGGCAAATATTTCAACAAAATAATCTTTGAAAAAAATTAATAAACTAATATACTATACTTGGAAGGGAAAATGTACTAAATAGACCTCATATGTAGTATTACTGTGCTGGATATTTGCTCATCCAGATCTATTTACTCTTTCATATCCTGCTATGTGTCCAAGGCAGCTGAACTTTATAGACAGAATTAATGTCGTCCCTTACTGTCTGGCTTTGGTTGAGTTTGGCCCAGGGGACCAAGGATAGGTGATCACAGAGTGAGAAAAGAGTGGATCTGGGTATTTATTCCCCTAGCTTCCCTTTTGCTATATCTTATTGGGTTGGCTAGGTCCCTCTACCAAAAGTCCTACCTCCCCATGATAGCAACCTACCCTGTGTTCTAGTCTCTGCTCCTTCCCTCTGTCCCTTTAGGCCAATGGGTGGTAATGGTCTCATGATGTTGCTAGACCCTGGAAAATACAGCATCTCTTATTTCCTTAGTCTTATCCGTACCTTTGTAATTGGTCCCTTTGTTAAACTCCCTCTCCCCAGTTGTCCAGTATGGGTGTGCCAATTAGTATACCTTTAGGTCAGATTTTTAAAAGGAGTGTTTCATGGGATAATTTTCCTCAGGTTATTACTGAATATGTGATAAAACAAGTGTCCATATTTATGAGTTTAGGAAATACTGAGTTCAATAAGTTTTATTTAGTATTACAATACATTTCAGAGCCCTGATAACCTAATATTGAGTGTGGGGTATATCCTTCGGTGTCCCCTAAATATTCTACCACTGTAAAGTACGCTGCGGTTCTCTTGTTACACAGCACTGCCATTAATGCTTCACATAGACAGGTGCATTTATGTATTTATTTTTCTTACAAAGTGAAGTTCCAAAAATGCTGCCTTAGCTTACCAAAGATAGACCGTTGTAAAATGTCAACTTAAGCTCCTTATTATCATCAGTTTACCTAGTTATTGTGAAGAACATTTATTTTATTCTGGTAGAAATCTAGGACCTTAAATTACTATTTGGATACTGAAGTGGTTATCTGGGTTTGTCTTTAGCTTTAAAGAATGTCCTGAACTGCTCTCCGCTATATTAACTCTAAATGATCACAAGTAAGAATTATAAGGATGTAAATATAGTCTCTCATAAGTTATTCCTTTTTGAAAGCAAAATAAATTGAGGACTATAAACTCCTTGTTAGCAGATGTGAACTGAGAGACTCTGCTCATCTGTTTTACTGCCAAACTCATAACTATATATATCAAGACTGACAATATTTGTAAGGGCATTTCTTACTCAGATTTTTCTCAGCAGGAATTAAAAATTCACCTTATTGTAAATTACCTCCTCTTGGACTGATAAATATATATAATAGAATAAAATATTTTATCAAACTTAGCTAGATCATAAATTACAGATTTTGATGAAAATGTCAAATTGTGTGTCTGATAAACTAAGTGGCCATTAAGCCATTTAATTTAGAAACTTTAACATAATGAGAAGTAATAGTAAATCTTATATTTATCCAGCATTACTTAAATGAACTCCTAGTAGACTTGATTCCAAGTTCAAGCTTTTCAATTACTTGATAACTATTTTGAAATTGTAATGCTTGTATTACAGCACTTCTAATTTTTAACATTAGAGTTATAAAAGGAACACTGTTTTTGTAAGCATATTTGTCAGCTGTAGTATAGCTAAAAGATGATAGATATGTATGGCAAAGAAAACAATCTTTCCAGAATTATACAATGTTCCTGATATAGGAATAATATGATAGAAGCAATGATTAAAAACATAATGGAAGAAAACTTTTCTCAGCCAAAATGTAGTTGAATAAAACAAATTGTTGTCCATGTTGGAAATACTCATTATATCTTAGGCGAGATCTAAGTGATTGATACCCAGTAACAGCAAAATATTTGAGTTATAAGACTATGAAGATATCTTACAATTGTTAAGAAATCTGTACCAAGAAATGAGAATCAGGTTGTCCTCAGGCTTCTTAATAGTAAAGATGGACACTGGACTTTTATACCCACTCAGGGGCTCAGAAAATAAATTACTTAGTACTTTCCTTAGAAATACTTTTTGAGGGGCACCTGGGGGGCTCAGTCAGTAAAGCGTCTGCCTTAGGATCAGGTCATGATCCCAGTGGCTCAGGTCATGATCTCACGGTCCTTGGGATTGAGTCCCTCATCTGGCTTCCTGCTTAACAAGGGGTCCGCTTCTCCCTCTCCCGGTGCCTCCTCCCCCTTGCTCATGCTCTGTCTCTGTCTCAAGTAAATAAATAAACAAATGAATCTTTAAAAAAATTTTTGACTAAGTTTTTCATTCAAGTGAGAGATGTCTCAAAATTATGAATCAAGATGAGAGAGATGATCTAAAATTTGTGACTTAAAGTGCTGTTTTCCACATATTTAGTAATAGCTTTGTGGCCCAGATGAGCGTTTCAGAAGATAGTTACAACAGAATTTGGTGAATGACTCCATTACTTTTGAGTTGACTGGTAACATTGACACAGTGTATCACAAGGCTTGGATTGTGTCCTTCGAAATTACATGCCTAACCCTACAGAAGAAAAGGAAAGCCTAAGGAGCTGAAATAGCCTGCTCTGTTCTGGTAAATCAAATCAGTAGTAACCTCCAAATTGAGCCGAAATCAGTGCCTCAATTTTATCATGAGATTTATTGGGCATTAGTCTAACATCTAATTTACTTTGGGTGTTAAACTAAGTGCGCCATCTCCTTTCAGATGCTGTATATTACAAAATAGAATCACTTTCAGACATACAGATTCCACCTTTACAATATGTGGACAGTGTAGCAAATACTGGGGTATGGGGTGGGTGTGGGTGACCTCCAGAAGGAACATGTTTTCTTGGACAGAAACATGAACTACTAAATCTCTAAAAGAAATAACTTCTGTCCTAAGGAATTCAGGTGTGAGTGAAAAGACTGGTGAGAAGTCTCAAGATGAAAATAAAAGAGGCAGCCGTTACCAACTAGAAAAAAATTAAAGGACTCAGGTGGAAGCCAATTGAACTTGAAATTGTTTTGGAAGCTGAGATAAAAGACATTATAATTGAGGCTATAAAGGAGGAATGCAGTACGGTTTCACTGCCTTATAAGTACCTCAGGTGGAAGCAGTAAACTAATTTATTTTCTCCCCCATGGCCGCCTTTAGAAAATCTCCCTAACCTAATCCTGCGTAAGACTTGCTCTAATACCCTTATGCATGGTTCAAAGTAAGTGACTGAGAAAATGAATGATGTAAATATGTTATTGGTTAGCTAGATGAGGCAAATCTAGCGGTATTACAAAGAGGCAAAAGTGTTCACTTTTCAGTAGAGCAGAAAAATCACTTGGGGGTACTGACTGAATTTATCTATTTTGAGATTTTAATTCAGAAGGTTTAGAGTAGAGGCATGTTAATTTGTATTTCTAATAAGCACACTAGTTAATTCTTCTACAAAATGTTTTAAAAACAGCAGGATGCCATAGTTTCTCTACTTATAAAATTAGGGCAATTACCTTAAATTTTTAAAAATTAGGATGATTACCTTAAAATGTGGATATGATCCAATTAACCACTTATGTGAATCTCTTAGCACAAAATAGTGTTATAATCAAGTCATACTCAAAATGGTGTAATACTTATGCTATGCTTCTTAGTAAAAAGTTTCTAGACCTGGATATATAGCACAATTATGTAAATGTATTTATTGAAAAAAGACTAGAAAAATAATTACAGTTGACCTTGAACACAGGTTTGAACTGTACAGGTCCACCAACACATGTCCCCCCACCCAAAAAAAAAAAAAAAAGCTTTATTGTTTTCCTTTGGGAAAGGGCTCCAGGGTAGTTAAAGTTGCCTAGCAGCTGTAGGCAAACTTAGGCGAAGAAGCCCTGACACCAGGGGGAGCCAGAGAGAGCTCCTCAATGGCTGCTGGTCTCTTGGAAGCTCCTAGTTGTGCTTGAGGATATGCCTTTAGAAGAGATACTTGTTCAGCCCAACCTGGGGCGGTCAGCTAGCCTGGGAAGGTTAGTCAGGTGGTTGCTTTCTTCTTGACAAGTTTTACCTCCTCGCCTAGGAAGTCGCTATCCAGGAAGTCAGATGAGGGTCTTCATGGGCAGAAGCCAGGGTATGCAAATCGAAAAGGGCTTGGTTCAGGTTCTTCTCCAGGACCATGTTGGCTTCCATGGTGTCAAGGATTTTGCCCCATTCATCTTGGGATAGCTTCTGTAAGTCCTGAAAGAGAGCATGGCCGCAGCCTTGTTTTTGCATCTTAGAGATGCCTGATATCCCCAGCTTCTCCTTGGCCAGCTCCTGGAAGAAGTGGCCTGTGTCCTCAAGAGCCACATCATCACAGTTGAAATAAGAGCCAGAGAGGCAGAGGATGGCTGGAAGATGGTTCTTAGGGTTGTGACTAGAAAAAAGGGTGGCTGGAGGCTGGAGGAAGGGGTGATCCCCGGATCTGTTCCATCCACACACAGTTGAAGGAAGAGACACTTCTGGGGGACTGCCAGGTACACAACCTACGCGTGGATTTTTTTTTTTTAAACAATACTGTTAATGTATTTTCTCTTATAATTTTCTTCACATTGTTTTTCTAGCTTTATTGTAAGAATACAGTATATAATAAAACAATAGAACAAACAAAATAATCGATTGTTATCATTAGGGCTTCTGGTTAACAGTAGGCTAGGAGTATTTAAGTTATTGAAAAGTCAAAAGTTATATGCATATTTTTGACTGCACAGGGGTTGGCAGTCAAACCCTGGATTATTCAAGGGTCAGCTGTAGTAAAATGTTACTAGTTGTCATTAGCCTTTTTTTAAATTAAGTTTTTAATTCCAGTATAGTTAAGGGGGGTGGTGGGAGGAGAGGAAGAGGGAGAAGCAGACTGCTGAGTGGGGAGCCTGTTGTGGGGGCTCGATCCCAGGACTCTGAGATCATGACCCCAAGATCATGACCTGAGCCGAAGGCAGCCGTTCAACCATCTGAGCCACCCAGGTGCCCCTAAAGTTATTTTTTAACAAGAACATTTTTTACTTGAAGTATACTTTAGAATACGTGGTTCTAAAAGATGTATATAAAACATTCCATCCAAGAAAAATAGAATACACATTTTCTTCAAGTACACACAGAAGAATCCCCTGGTTAAATCACATAAACACGTAAAAAGGGACATAACAAATTTTATAAATTTAAGAAGACTAAAATCCTACCAAGTAGGTTTTCCAGCCACAATGGTACAAAACTAAAGATCAACAATAAAACAAAGCTGGAAAATCTACAATGTAAATATTAAGTATTTAATATGTAAATATTAAACACTACTGCACAATGGGCCAAATTAGAAATCAAACGGCAAATCAAAATGTCTCAAACAAAAGAAAAAACAATATTCTAAAACCTATGGGATGCAGCAAAATCAGATGTTAAGAGTGAAATTTGTGATATAAATGCTTGTATTAAGTTGTTTATTTGAACTTTTTTTCTTAACATTACAGCGCAAGGAACTAAAAAAAGAAGGAACTTAGCTGATATTTAGTAGAAGAAGGAAATACCAAAGAAAAATCAGAAATAGAGACCAGAATAAGCAAGAACATAACATTGGAAGTAATGACCTGTTTTTCCAAAAATAAAATTGGCAGTGTTTTAACTACATTAAGGAAGAAAAGATTCAAAAGCAAAATGAGAAATGGGAGAGAAAACAATACAACAGGTAAATCAGAAATCCATGGTGCGATAACAGATTACTATAAACGATTATATACTAACAAATCACATAAGGTAGGAAAAAAAGATAATCCCTAAAAATGCACAAGTTATCAAGATTGACTCATGGATCTTGAATCCAAGAGGTAGGAAATCTTCTTAGACCAATATGAGTGAAAGTTGAAGTAGGAATCAAAAATTTCCCAGCACAGAAAAGCCCAAGACCACATGGTTTCATTGGTGAATTCTACCATTTAAAAAAAAAAAAATGACCATCTTTATGGTCTTACAAAATCTTACAAATAATGGAGTAGAGGGAACACATTCAAAATTATTCCGTGAGGCCAGTCCTTGTACAGTTTTTATCCTGCTTTGCCTCCTAGGGACGCTCTCTGAGAAGAGTGAATAATCACCCACTGTGTGCCCCAGGTGTTCTTTGATTGCTGTTTCCACACTGTTTGCCCCAGTGTTGTTTGCCTGTCTTCTCTCCTGGATCAGGGCAGTGCCCTCAGGCTCTATCCCAGCCAAGCCCACTGACCTTTAAAACACTAGGCCTTAAGCCCTGCTGGTTGCAAGAATTCATGAAATTCAGCCCCTCTTGTTTTCCAAGCAAATGACTTTGGGGAAACATCCTCCTTGTGCATTCCCAGGTGCTTCTCTGTCTCTCTTTCTCTGTCTCTCTCCCCTTCCCCCTCTTCTCCATGACCATGGTTCCCTCTCCTCTGAAGTACCCATGATCCGTTTCTCCCCTAAACTATGGCTCAATAATTTCTACCTTCCTTGATGTGGCCTCTTCTCTCCCTTTAGTTGTGGAGTTTGTAATGTCAGTCTTCAGGTCTATTTCTAGGGTATTTAAGGATGATTTGGTAGTTATCTACTTGTGTTTGTGGGAGGAGACAAGCCCAGGGTCCTCCTACTCTGCCACCATCTTGTTATTCCTTCATTAGCCTTTTTGATCTTTTTTCCCCTCCCACCTTTTCTCTCTATTGTGAATATAGACAATCATTTATTACTTTCATAACAAAAATTAAACTTAAAAAATAAAGGCAGGTACTAACTAAGCTATATTCTTAATATTATAGGTCCCTATCATCTTCATGATCTTAAGTAATTGTGATTAAGGTCATTTGCTGTATTTCTAACTTAAAGAATATTTCTGGAACCCGGGGAGGGGGGTGGGGAGATGGGTTAGCCTGGTGATGGGTATTAAAGAGGGCACGTACTGCATGGAGCACTGGGTGTTATACGCAAACAAGGAATCACGGAACCCTACATCAAAAACTAATGATGTAATGCATGGTGATTAACATAACATAAAAAAAAAAGAATATTTCTGGGTCTTACAAACTTATGTTTTATTTTTAACTACTCTGTAGGCTCTAAAATGAAGAGAGCAAGAATTCACAGTAGTGAACACTTTGAAGACAATGAAATCTGAATTTTAAAATTTTTATCCCTGGGCGCCTGGGTGGCTCAGTCGGTTAAGCGTCTGCCTTCGGCTCAGGTCATGATCCCAGGGTCCTGGGATCGAGTCCCACATCGGGCTCCCTGCTCTGCGGGAAGCCTGCTTCTCCCTCTCCCACTCCCCCTGCTTGTGTTCCCTCTCTTGCAGTGTCTCTCTCTGTCAAATAAATAAAATCTTTAAAAAAAAAATAAAAATAAAATTTTTATCCCTTTTGAGAAGGAAAGGAAAAGACCTCCACCCTTTAAAAAAGATTAATCCATAAGAAGCTACATAAAGGGAGCTCATTCCTCATGGGAAAAAATGTGTGCTGTATTGCTTGTAACATTTGTATCACTTGCTACCATGAGAGATGCAGGTATTTTGAAGGGGATGGGTGGTAAATTATCCAAGACTTTGAAAGTAATAAAAGAAATCATGGTCTGGAAAAAAAAAAAAAGATGTTCTAGACATGATTCACAGATTTATTGTAGTCATTTTGGAAGCATTGAAACAGACTAAATGTGTGGAAAAATTATTTCTGATTGCATACTGAAATTTTAAAGGCACTGAGATGGCTAAGGTTTGTGTTCCATGTAGAAACTGACTTTGAATGCTAGGTTTGGGAATTGGATAGGAAAAGGAGGAGAGTCACATTTTGAGCAAGCCTGAGTGGCAGAAAGGCAGGAGAAACTTACAAACAGAAGGGGAAAACTCTAAGATTAATCTAAAATCTGATCATTGGCCTGGGTAGCACAGTGAAATAGAGAAGGAGTGGAAGAAGATCTGTCTGAGAATAGAAAGGGCTCACAAAACATTCATTACAATTTAGGTAAAGCCTAAGTGGTTATTTTCTAAAACTAAAGAATCTCATGACCAAGTATAGAGTATTGAAGCAAGAGGCAGGCATAGGTATTTAATGGGGGAAAAAAAATCACTGAAGACCTTAGTTCTGTTTTCTATTCTGATTTGTTCACTAAGAACCTTGGAAGTCACATAGTCTGTCTTTTCTGTAAAATGTGGTCAATGGTATTTTATCTATAAATCTTAGAGTTGTGCTGTATGGATATACATAAGGCTTTACGTTGGTTTCCTGTCAATTCCTGCCCTGCTTGTTCTAGAGACCAAAGGTTGCCTTCTAAATTTGCTGGCAGCAGTGATGGTAGGCGGTTATAAACAAATGAGTGCACTGCAGTTCGAAATCTTTACTACTTCTTCCCAACAGAACCCTAGAAAAGGAGAGTTGAAATGGAAGTTAGAATTTATCGTCCCATTCACTGAAGAAGTGTCTCTGTACCATTCCCAAAGATGGTCAGTCTGACTTCTCCTTGAATTAAGATATGTCTATGTTATCAACTCTTTTACCATTTTAGTAATTCTATCAAAAATGAAAGGGTTAACTGGGCATGAAATGGTCTTAGAGAATTTAAAAGCTTTCTAGAATTTTTGGGGGGGATACTAATATTATACTTATTAGACCATAATTTTTAAAATCTACTTTTTCTATTAAGTACTAAGCTTCTTCATAGTTCTTAATTTTGTAATTTAGCAGTGACTAAGCAATGGCAAGTCTGACAGCAAATCCTTTTTATCTCCAGTTGCAGCTCCAGGTGTGCCCTACCCTGATCCCTCTGTCTCATTGCTGCCATGATAGTTTTTCTTAAAACTCTTCCTATATGTCTCCTGCTAACTCTCATTCAGTGATTCCTCATTGGCTTCAAAATAAAAATTCAAACTCCATGCCATGGCATATAATGATATCCCATAATCTGGACATTTCTGTGTCTGGATATTTTAGTTATCTGTTGCTGTAAGAATGTTGCAATAACAACCCCTAAATCCAGTGACTTAAAACAACAGTGTATTCTCTACTAGTCTACAGGTCGGTGGGGGTGTTTTGCTGATCTTGCTCAGGCTTAGCTTACCTCACCTAGATCTCCTGCATCTGTGGTTAGCTGGCAGGCGCCCAGTGGGTGGCTCTTGGCTGGTGTGATGGAGTGGATCAGACCATGAGTTTGCTTTTCCAGAGGGCTAGGCAGAGTTTGTTTTTTGGCTGTTAAGCAAAATTCCAGAAGAGGGAGTAGAAATTCATGGGCCTTTTGAGGCCTAGGCTTGGTCCCAACTGCTACTTCTGTTGGCTTACATTGGCCAAGATGAGTCATAAAGTTAGCCCAGATACAAGAGGTAGAGAAATAGATGTTCAATGGAAGGAACAACAAATGAACATAGCAAAGTGTGTGGCTATAGGGAGGGACAAAAACTGGAGTTTTTGCCTCTAGTTCACTACACTGCCTACCTCTCCATCTTCGATATTTGCTAAGCCCCAACTTAATCATTATGCCCAGCAGTAGTGAACTTTACATAGTTCCCTAAACATGGTATGCCATTGCTTCCTTTGATTGTTGCACCCAATATTCCCTTTGCCCGGACTTAACTTCCGTACTTGACTTCTATACATCAACAAAAATAACTACAACGATGATAAAGTATTAAGTACCCACTATGTATTGGGCATCATTCTAAGTTCTTTACATATAGTAACTTATTCAATCCCCATTTTGAGATAAATAGTATTTTTTGGATTTTACAGATAAGAAAACTGAGGTACAGCAGGGTTCTTTAACTTACCCAAAGACGCAGCTAGTTTGTGTGGTGAAGTCTGAATTTGAACCCAGAATATCTGAGTCCAGCCACCATCAGCCACTGCCAGCAGCTGATGATGATGGGGAGTGCCCTCTTCTTATGGAAGCCTCCCTTCTCCCTCCTCATAAGCATAGGTGTTACTTCTCCTGTTGTACATATATTCCCTTGTGATTAGCTCTAGCCCAGTTCTCACATTGTACTGTTCTTTGAGGTTTGCTTCATTGCCCTTGCTTGGGAAGATAATTCTGAAGGGCAGAGGCTGAGTCCTTCATTTCTCAGGTCCCAGAACCTAGCACTGTCTGGCACAGAGTCAGGTTCTTTGGCTCCTATTTCTTGAATGAGTGAATTGGGTTTCTCAGCCATGGCACTATTGACATTTTCGATCTGATAATTCTTTGTGAGGGCTGTCTTGTGCATTATAGGATGTTTGCTGGCATTTCTGGCCTCTACTCAATGGATGCAAGTAGCACTCTCCCAATTGTGAACAATCAAAAATGTCTCCAGATAGTGCCAAATGTCCCCCTGAGGAGGGGGAAACAAAATCATCCCTGGTTGAGAACCACTGAAATAAATGAAGGACATAGAGCAATTGTTCTTAAAGTTGTCTGAATAGTAAAAGAACTTCTAAAAGTCTCCAACCCCCTAGATTAATTAGGATTTCTGGGCATAGGACCTGGGCCTCGGTAGGTTTTGGAGCTCTCCAGATGGTTCCAATGTGCAGCCATTTGAGAACTGGTTCAGAGGCTTGACTCTTAAAGAATAAATGTCTTACTAATTCTTCATGCGTAAAACCTTCCCTCAGAAATGGAGCTGGAAGTGAAATCTCTCTATTATAAAATCAGGGACTACATTTGATAGTTCTTTTATTTTTTTTTTAAGATTTATTTATTTATTTGAGAGAAAGGGCAACAGCAGCGGGGAGGGGCTCAGGGAGAGAGAATCCTGAAGCAGATTCCCCGCTGAGCAAGGAGCCGGACTTGGGGCTCGATCCCAGGATCCGGAGATCACGACCTGAGCCAAAGTTAAGAGTCAGCATCTCAACTGACTGAGCCACACAGGCGCCCCTACATTTAATATTTCTTTGAGTTTTCCTAGGAGGCTATGGTGCTTTATTCAGTTGGAATTTTTCTTTTTTTTTTTTTTTTTTTAATCTTTGAGGTGAGATTGAATTAGATAAAAAGCAAATCGGAGTTGGCTATCCCCCAAACGAAGGAAAGACGGGGCATAAAAGACTGAGTGGCGTTTTTGCCTTTGGCAGTTGTTTGGCTAATAATGCTTACTCAAACTTCTGGCTTTATAGTCACCGAACTAACGGAGTGTGCTGTGCACAGCGGCTCTGTCCCTGCATGCTGATTGCATGATACATGGTGTAAGAATATTGGGGTTGTCTGATATTACATTTCTCAGCATTCCAAATGTTTCTCTTAGGTTGAAAGGGATCTTTGTTACAGAGAACACTTTGAAAGCAGTTGTGAAAACTTTGTACATCTCAAATGGACTCATAGAAGTCTATACACTGGCCACATTATACTTCTCTGTGCCTCAGCATAATTTAATTCCTTTTCATGGTATTAAAAGTCCTTTTGTTCTCAAGCAGCTTTCCAAGGATATTTATTGGTAAATTTCTATTATATACTGAATAATTAGATCTTGGGAATTGGGGTTCTGTAGTTAATTCTTTATACAATGGAATATATTGATTAGTACCATATTATTAAAATAGCTTCCAAGTAAACCAGAGTGTATAAGACATAGGATTCTGGGAAGAAATTTATGATCATCTGAATTTATTACAATGACTCAATGATCACTCTTAAAAGGAACATAACCTGCAATAAATTGAAATTGTCTTTTTTAATTGAGTACCAAGAAAGCATACAGTTGTAAATGTTGGCCAGCCATAACATAAAAAGGCAACAGATTTTAAAAACCACCAAAATATGCTTATTGTTTTAGGCCCAAATGCTACTTTAATTTTGTTTTAATTAAAATTCTCAGTTCTTATTTAGATAAAATATCCTCTTAGAACTACTAACATATTATGCTACTGCCTAGATAAAGCTGGTTTTTAGAAGTAGATAATTCTGTCTCAGTGAATGGTTTGAAGGTCTTGCTTATGTTAAGGCACCTTGGACTTTTGTGCTTTGATAAACTGTGTTTTTGACTTTATATAACTCTATCCTAAGAGGGCCATATTTTTAAAACCCTCATTGTAGAATTTTTGTTTGTTTGTTTGTTTTGTTTTTTAATATTTTTATTTATTTATTTGAGAGAGAGAATGAGAGAGAGAGAGCATGAGAGGGGGGAGGGTCAGAGGGAGAAGCAGACTCCCTGCCGAGCAAGGAGCCGGATGTGGGACTCGATCCCGGGACTCCAGGATCATGACCTGAGCCGAAGGCAGCTGCTTAACCAACTGAGCCACCCAGGTGTCCCCTCACTGTAGAATTTTAAAATTGATGTTTTCAAGCAGAAAAATATACCTGTTTACCAATAGTAAACTAGTGATGACAATCAGTAGGAGTTTTATTACTCTAAATGACTGCCATAATTAGGCCACATAAATGCAGATTCCATTCAGTGGTAACTGTCTAGTTTCCTTGCTTATATTTGATAAATCTATTGGCCTGTGATTGTTTTCCTGGGAAATGCACTACTGTCCCCAATTTTCATTGAAATCTATCCTATAAGAAAATTTATCTGGAAAGTATAACCTTCTTTTATATTAATAAATGGAAATCTCTTCCAGCAAATCAGATCTTTCTTGTCAGGCTAGTGTGACTTTTATTGGCAGTGTGGTTCCTCAGTCTAAAGACCACTTTAATCTGAAACTAATGAGATGAATTAGCTGATCAGAAATATAGCATTTGCTCAGTGGAAATTAGAGTATAGTCACCTGATTCAGATATAACTCTGTAGAATGGTTGGAAATTGGTGTCCATAAATCAACTTATGGCAGAAAAATGATTTAATCAATGGGCAGATGGCTAGTTCTCAAGCTTTTGATGCCCACTGGGTAGTCACTTCTGGAATCCTTTTAGCACTCAGTTAGGAATCTATCAATATAAACTGTAAGACCAACTTTTCTCTTGAACAAAATGTTCTATCTTAGAAATGATATGTAATATTCAGTTGCAAGGTAGCAAGGGAAGCTCTAAAACAATTGATACCAACCAAAATACATAAATAAAACTGCTGCACTCTTAATCGTTAGCAGCACTTTAGTCCTGTCATTTTGACCATCCTTTACCAATGACAACCTTTCCGCATAGGACAAATTGGTCTGTAATCAGCCGCAGAGAACACTCCATCACATCTCAAGCACTTTAGCAAATATTTAACATTTTTTTTTACATGGAATGAATTATTTAAATAGGCAATTTTTTTTATAAATAGGTAGAAATTTTTAGGGTAATTTTGTTCTTTTAATGCTTCCAGTAAGAGTTCAGGATAAGTAATCTTACAAATCTTATAAACAGGAAAACCACAGTAGATGAACCATCCTCAAGGTATCTTTATGCCTCTTTCTTCTTACGCTTTAGCAAAGATGTAAATAATTTATTTTTACTTAACAAAAGGACAGAAAAGGTTAAGATAGAAATATTCACAGAAAGATCTTGATCTCCACTTTATTTCTGCTATAGAGTAGAGCATTATAAATACTCCCGCACCTGCACAAATTGTCTGTATCCCCAGCCTGCTTTTCCACTGTTGAGCAGTCACTGAATAATTGGGCATGTCTAGACTTGCTCTTTCAGTGTATAGACTTGCCCTCAAATTGATTTTTAAATTGCTTTAAAAGATCTGGTAATATTTTGAGGGTGTCAAGATTTGGATCAAAATGAGGTATAAGTTGTCTTCAAATTCTTTGTCCAACAGAACCAATGAATACGGTAATAAACATATGGGGTGCAGCAAGAATTCTGAGTTCATTAGCCATCTTCATGAATTGCTAAAAGACTGTACATTTTCACAACGCAACTGGCTGCTGCAAGTAAGAGAAGCAGCGAGAACCAAGACGTTTTCCAAGCCTTATACTCTCAGGAAATATGTAGATAACGCAGTTGAAATGATGATTAATTTATCGTGTGAATCAAATGCACTCAACAGGATTCTTGCATTTTGCAGTATTTTTGATACCTCCAAATATCAAATTTCTAAGAAAATACCTTTTTGAGAAGATATTTTCCCCATGAGAGAGGTACACAGAAAAGAAATGAAATGGCTTATATTTGGGTTGTCTACTACACCTGTTCAATTATAGAAGAATGTATCTTCAGACAATTGTTTTTAAACTATATTTTTATTTATCAATCCTCAAAGATTAACCTATTGATGGTTACAAAAGCCCTTTTTGAATTTACCTTCTGGTCTGTTGACTTACTGTTTGTAGTCCTTTGTTACCATCTCTATCTGAGACTGGGACAGACCAGGAATATAATGTGGTGGACCATTTCTCTGATTCTAGTAGCCCTGCTCTGTCTGGATGAAATAATCCATTTCACTTTTGCCAACTGTGTATTAAATGCTTAATCTTCACCAGGCATCATGCTAGGTAATATATATCAGTTCTGTATGGTTCTTAAAAAGATTCCTGCAAAATAGGTACTGGTATACTTTTTTTTTTTTCCCTAGAAAAACAAATGAATATTATGAAGTGTATATATTTTTCTTAATGCTCATATCTAGTAAGTAGCAAATCCAAGTCCAGTTAATTTTAAAGCCCTTACTTTTCCCAGTATGGCACAGAGTGTCTTTGAGTGTAATTAGACTTGACTATACCATGGAATTGACTATAGCCTTGAATTTAGTCATTGGAATTAAATTGGACTATGAAGGAAGGCAAAAGAAATGATCCTTTGGAATCAAATGACTGGATTAGATCTCAGAACCTTATTTGACCTCACTGAACCTTTTCTAGTCAAAATATAATACCTAACTTAAAAAAAAAAATTTTATTATGTTATGATAATCACCATACAGTACATCATTAGTTTTTGATGTGGTGATCCACAATTCACTGTTTTCATGTAACACCCAGTGCTCCATGCAGTACGTGACCTCCTTAATACCCATCACTGGGCTAACCCATCCCCCCACCCCCCTCCCCTCTAAAACCCTCAGTTTGTTTCTCAGAGTCCATAGTCTCTCATGGTTCATCTCTCCCTCCGATTTCCCCCCCTTTATTTTTCCCTTCCTTCTCCTAATGTCCTCCATGCTATTCCTTATGTTCCCCAAATAAGTGAAACCATATGATAATTGACTTTCTCTGTTTGACTTATTTGATTTAGCATAATCTCCTCCAGTCCCATCTATGTTGATGTAAAAGTTGGGTATTCATCCTTTCTGATGGCTGAGTAATATTCCATTGTATATATGGACCACATCTTTATCCATTCATCTGTTGAAGGGCATCTCGGCTCTTTCCACAGTATGGCTATTGCGGACATTGCTGCTATGAACATTGGGGTGCATATGGCCCTTCTTTTCACTACATCTGTGTCTTTGGGGTAAATACCCAGGAGTGCAATTGCTGGGTCATAGGGTGGCTCTATTTTTAATTTTCTGTGGCACCTCCACACTGTTTTCCAAAGTGCTGTACCAACTTGCATTCCCACCAACAGTGTAAGAGGGTTCTCCTTTCTCCACAACCTCTCCAACATTTGTTGTTTCTTGCCCTATCAATTTTTGCCATTCTAACTAGTGTAAGGTGGTATCTCAATGCGGTTTTGATTTGAATTTCCCTGATGGCTAATGCTGATGAACATTTTTTCGTGTGTCTGTTAGCCATTTGTATGTCTTCTTCAGACAAGTGTCTGTTCATGTCTTCTGCCCATTTTTTGACTTGATTATTTGTTTTTTGGGTGTTGGGTTTGAGAAGTTCTTTATAGATCTTGGATACCAGCCCTTTATCTGTAGTGTCATTTGCAAATATCTTCTCCCATTCTGTGGGTTGCCTCTTTGTTTTGTTGACTGTTTCCTTTGTTGTGCAGAAGCTTTTTATCTTGATGAAGCCCCAAAAGTCCATTTTTGCTTTTGTTTCACTAGCTTTTGGAGGTATATGACTTCTTCTTTGCCAATTTGAATACGTTTTATTTCTTTTTGTTGTCTGATTGCTGTTGCTAGGACTTCTAGTAATATGTTGAACAATAGTGGCGAGACTGGACATCCTTGACATGTTCTTGATCTTAAGGGAAAGGCTCTCAGCTTTTCCCCGTTGAAGATGATATTCGCTGTGGGTTTTTCATAGATGGATTTTATGAACTTGAGGAATGTTCCCTCTATCCCTATACTCTGAAGAGTTTTAATCAGGAAAGGATTCTGTATTTCGTCAGATGCTTTTTCTGTGTCAATTGAGAGGACCATTTCATTCTTCTCTCTCCTGTTATTAATGTGTTCTATCACATTGATTGATTTGTGAATGTTGAACCACCCTTGCATCCCAGGGATAAATCCCACTTGGTCATGGTAGATGATCCTTTCAATGTATTGTTGGATCCTATTAGCTAGGATTTTGTTGAGGATTTTGGAATCCATATTCATCAGGGATATCGGTCTGAAATTGTCCTTTTTGATGGGGTCTTTGCCTGGTTTGGGGATTAAGGTAATGCTGGCCTCATAGAATGAGTCTGGAAGCTTTCCTTCTGTTTCTATTTTTTGAAACAGCTTCAGGAGAATAGATATTATTTCTTCTTTGAATGTTGGTAGAATTCCCCAGGGAATCCATCAGGCCCTGGACTCTTGTTTTTTGGGAGGTTTTTGATCACTGCTTCAAACTCGTTACTGGTTATTGGCCTATTCAGGTTGTCAATTTCTTCCTGTTTCAGTCTTGGCAGCTTATAGGTTTCCCAGGAAGGCCTCCATTTCATCCAGATTGCTCAGTTTATTGGCATATAGTTGTTGATAGTAATTTCTAATAATTGTTTCTATTTCTTTGGTATTAGTCGTGATCTCTCCCCTTTCATTCATAATTTTATTAATTTGGGTCCTTTCTCTTTTATTTTGGTTAAGTCTGGCCAGTGTTTTATCGATCTTATTAATTCTTTCAAAGAACCAGCTTCTAGTTTCGTTGATCTGATCTACTATGTTCCTGGTTTCTAATTCATTGATCTCTGCTCTATCTTAATTATTTGTCTTCTAATGTATGGCTTAGGCATCGTTTGTTGCTTTTTCTCTAGTTCTTTAAGGTGTAGAGTTAGTTGATGAATTTGGGATTTTTCTATTTTTTTGAGTGAGGCTTGGATGGCTATGTATTTCCCCCTTAGGACTACCTTTGCAGTATCCCATAGGCTTTGGACCAATGTGCTTTCATTCTCATTGGTTTCCATGAATTAAGTTCTTCTTTGATTTCCTGGTTGACCCAAACATTCTTGAGCAGAGTGGTCTTTAGCTTCCAAGTGTTTGAGTTTTTCCAAATTTTTTCTTGTGATTGAGTTCCAGTTTTAAAGCATTATGTTATGAGAATATGCAGGGAATAATCTCAATCTTTTGGTATTGGTTGAGACCTGATCTGTGACCCAGTATGTGGTCTATTCTGGAGAAAGTTCCATGTGCGCTCGAGAAGAATGAGTATTCTGTTGTTTTAGGGTGGAATGTTCTGTATATATCTATGAGGTCCATCTGGTCCAGTGTGTCATTCAAAGCTCTTCTTTCTTTGTCAATTTTCTGCTTAGATGATCTGTTTATTGCTGAGAGTGGAGTCTTGAGGTCTCCTACACTTAACATATTGTTATCAATATGACTCTTTATTTTGGTTAACAGTTGCCTTATGTAGATGGCTGCTCCCATGTTGGGGGCATAGATATTTACAATTGTTAGATCTTCTTGTTGGATAGACCCTTTAAGAATGATACAGTGTCCTTCTGTGTCTCTAACTACACTCTTTAGTTTAAAATCTAATTTGTCTATAGGAATTGCTACCCAGCTTTCTTTTGAGGTCTGTTGGCATGGAAGATGGATCTCCATCCCTTCACTTTCAGTCTGGATGTATCTTTAGGTTCAAAATGAGTCTCTTGTAGACAGCATATGGATAGGTCCTGTCTTTTTATCCAGTCTGCAACCCTGTGCCATTTTATGGGAGCATTTAGGCCTTTCACATTGAGAGTGATTATTGAAAGATATGAATTTATTGTCATCATGTTGCCTGTGAAGACCTTGTTTTTATAGATTGTCCCTGTAAATTTCTTTCTTTTTTTTTTTTAAAGTTTTTATTTATTTATTTGAGACAGAGAGAATGAGAGACAGAGAGCATGAGAGGGAGGAGGGTCAGAGGGAGAAGCAGACCCCCTGCCGAGCAGGGAGCCTGATGCGGGACTCGATCCCGGGACTCCAGGATCGTGACCTGAGCCGAAGGCAGTCGCTTAACCAACTGAGCCACCCAGGCGCCCGTCCCTGTAAATTTCTGTTGTATATCACTCTTGGGGTCTTTCTCCTTTTATAGAACCCCCTTTAATATTTCTTGCAGGACCAGCTTAGTGGTCACATATTCTTTCAGTTTCTGCTGGTGTTGGATGTTCTGCATCTCTCCATCCATTCTAAATGACAGCTTTGCCAGATAAAGTATTCTTGGCTGCATATTCTTCTCGTTTAGTACCCTGAATATGTCTTGCCAGGCCTTTCTGGCTCGTCAGGTCTCTGTGGCTAGGTCTGACATTATTCTGATGTTCCTCCCTCTGTATGTAAGGAATCTCTCCCCCCTAACTGCCCTTAAGATGGTTTCCTTGGTTCTAAGATTTGCGACTTTTACTATTACATGCCGGGGTGTTGGCCTGTTTTCCTTGATCTTGGGAGGGGTCCTTTCTGCCTCTAGGACACGACTGTTTGTTTCATCCCCAGATTAGGGAAGTTCTCAGCTACGATATGCTCAAATATATCTTCTAGTCCTCTCTCTCTCTCCACCCCCTCTAGGTTTCCAATAATTCTGACATTGGAACACTTCATGGTTTCACTTATTTCTCTGATTCTATTTTCATGGTTTCTGAGTTGTTTTTCCCTGGCCTCCTCTTTTCCCTTTTTAATCTATTAAATTGTCTTTCAGGTCACTAATTCATTCTTCTGCCTCACCCTAGCTGTTAGATTATCTAGATTAGATTGGAGCTCATTGATAGTATTTTTAAATTCTGCCGGTTCAGCTTTCATTTCTGCCCTTAGAGACTCTATGTTGCCATTAATTGATTTCCCCATTCTAGCTATTGTCTTCACAATTGCTAGCCTGAATTCCATCTCTGACATCTTGGTTATATCTGCATCCATTTGTAAATCTGCATAAATCATAATCTCTGAGTCTTTCCTATTTTGGGGGTTCCTCCTAGTCATTCTGTTGAGGGGTGATTGAGGGAATGTATAGAGTCCAAATTATTGACCACAACCCAAGCAAGATGCACCTGTTTTCTAGGGACCTTAGCGTTGCTGGTCTGTTGTTCTCCCAGCCTGTCTTCTGGGGGAGGGGCCTGCCTCACTGTTACTCAGGCAACCCTGTTTGGGCAGAGTTGCCCTGCCCCCCTGTGGTGGGGGATGGGCTCAGTGAAAGCCAGTTTTTTGGGGCTTTTGTTCCCTGGTGGCTTTCCCTGGCATCTTTCCAAATGTCTTCCAAGAGTCAGAGCAAAAGAGACTGTTTCCAACCCTCTGTCTCAGAGCAGAGAGATCACAGTCTGTTCTTCAGTGAGCTCTCCAGGCCACACTATCTCCATTTCTGTCTGTGCTGCTATAAACTGCAGTCCTGGGTTGTGCGCCCCTCAGCAAGACTCCCAGTCCTCACCTCCAGGTCGGGGCTTGCAGGTCTCTGCCCTTTGTGCTTCTAAAACCACCAGCCACCCCCAGTTCACACATGCGTTCCCACCGCTCCGGTTTCCATCTAAAGTCCTTTCCCCGCCGCTACCAGTCTGCGAATCTGTGCCCCATCCCCAACATGTGAGGATGTTGCTCACCGGTGGTGTAGGATCCCCACAGCCAGGCTCCCTCCCGCTGCTGTTTATCCTCCGATATCTGCCTGTGGAGTCATGGCTCCCTGCTTCGAACCTCGAAACCAACGACCTGTGATATTCCATTTGTAGAGATCCAGATTTATCTTCTCACATCTCAGGCTGATTTCATGGGTGCTCAGAGTGGCTGGTAGATATCCAGCTCAATTCCAGAGACTGGTTGGAATAGGGTCCCCTACTCCTCCGCCATCTTTTCCCTCTCTATAATACGTAAATTTACAGGGCTGTTGAAATAATTAAAGGAGATAAAAACTTATAGCACTCAATGGATTTGGTTTGATATGACAGAAATTTGGAATGTTGAAAAGTTCAATAGTCTTTTGGGTATTTTCTTTCCTTCTGTTTCTCTTCCCATAAATTGAGCTCCTATATACTGGTGCTTTTCTAAGTATGGGGAACATATGAATGAATAAGAAACCTTGAAGCTTTTGCTCCACAGGGAGTGAGTATCCTGAAGAAACTTGGTCTTTTGGAGGCTTGAGATGCAAATATTTATAATGTAATGTAGAAAATGCATGGGTTTTATGTGAACCTAGAGAGTGTGCATATAACCCAGTGTGGTCAAGGGAAGTTTACTAGATTAAGTAATGCTTGAGCTGAGTCTTGAAGAACTAACATTCCTACCAAATGAGAGGAATACTAGGCAGAAGGAAAAATTAGAGCAAAGACATGGAGGTACAAAACATTTAATGTCTTTGGATCATGAAGACTGGAGATCATGCTGGAGAGAAGGCAGAAGTCCTATGCTGTGGGGATCATATATATATATATATGTATCTATCTCCTGGTAAGAGTGTGTGTGAATATTTTTTATCTTGGAAATGGGGAGCTATAGAAGGATTATATTTTTTAAGTATATAGATTTATCTGGCAGACCTGTGTATTGGGTGGATTTGGGGGGAATAAAATGAGTAAAGGAGTTAGAATTTAGTGCAGTAGTGTAGGCAGTAGAAGATGGAAATTTGAGCAGGGACAATTGGAGTGGGTGATGGAAAAGAGAAGATGGATTTGGGAAATGCTTAAAAAGCAAATTTAAGGAATTTAGGGGGTAGGAGAGGAGATAATGATTACTGGTTCTTAATTTAGTTAAATTAGAAGGATGGCAGGAACATGAGCTAAGAGAGAAAATAAAGAGTGTGAAGGCAAGGGAGATGCATCATCCTTATGTCCCTTTAAGATTACCTATTCCAGGGTATGTAGTGACTGATAGCTCCAACCATATCACCTTTGGACTGGCTGCTGCAAGGGATGCCTAAGCCCCTTGCATCCAATGCCTGGTCACTATGGTAGCGTTGGAGCTGGGCCATTCCTTCCTGTTGTGGGACTCTTCCACTAGTAATTTTTGCTCAAGGAATTGCCATTTGTCTGCCTAAGACTCTGAGCACTGCACTGTAGTATGAAGCTTTTTCTGTTCAATGCTTTCTCCACCCCCTCCTTTCACATGTCAGATCTACACTGTGATCTAAAGGGTCTCCCTGCCTACTCCAGACCTAGCCCTTCTTCACAGGTGTCTCCAGTAAAGCTCTTACATCTCTAATCCCTATGTGGCATCTGCTTCTTGGAGGACCCAAACTAACATTAAGGAGCATTTAGACATGGGCAGGGTGAAAGTGATGAGGAGATCAGTTGCAGAAATACCAAGTTTGATATGACTGAGACAAATGACTGATATGGCTGGAGATGTTGGATAACAGTTGGATAAAAAAATTCGAAAACATTAAACTGGCTTGACATGTAGATTTTGAGAGTCTTCAGCATGTGGCATGTAATCACAACTGGGTAGTTGGAATCACTCAGAATAGGAATCATGTGAAAGAATAGAAATTTTTATATTCATGCAACTTCAGATGCATTAGAGCATACGCATATCAGCCTGTGACCTTCACTTCCCATTCTCTATTCCCTTTATCCTATTTGTGCCCCTTTCTTCTGTCTGGATGTGCTACCTTGTGCCATTCAGCTCCTATGAGCACTTAGTACATTTAAGGCTCTTCGCTCTCAGGATTAGTACCCATTTCTATGTTTGTTGTGCCTTATACCTCCATCTTTTCCAGAAGAGTGATGATTCTTAGTAGCCCTCTTGAAGTCACTGCTCAAGGTTCAAGTTCCAGGCCATTTGAGGTCTTGCAGACAGTTGGAGGCCCAATTCACTGCCCTAGGGTAGCAGGTTTGTACTGTAAATTTTCTGGTTTTGTTTCCTACTTCTTGGTTTTATTCTGTACATTTTCAGAATTTCTAGCTTTGTTTTCACCTGACATGGTAAGAATTTCTGTTTTTTTTCACTTTTGGTAATTATTCTAGCTTTATAATTAGTCTTTTCTGGCAGGGAAATTCCTCTACCTTTGGAGTGCTAAGCTCTAGTCTGAAGTTCCAACTTCTCATAGTTGGGGAGGTTCTCATAGTTCTTTTTTCAACCAGGCAACACTACTTTGTGGCTTTCCATATTTTCAGAAGGCTCTGGCATTTTAAAGAGTGTCATCTCATCCAAGCAGCAATAAATGTGAAGTGAATCCTGTAGTCCTGTTTGTGGTGTCAGGATGGCATTCAGCAAGAAACATGTCTGGATCCACTTGTCTTTTGAACTGGCCTCATGTCTTTGGCATATTTTACAGCATGACTGAAGTGTGGATAAGGGTGGCCCAGTGGGGGGGCGGTGGAGTAGAAATGTGCAGTGTCCTTCTGTATGAACTTGTGCAACTTCCTTTCAAAAGTTCACCTGGAACAAAGTAGATTCTGGCATGGAATATACAAACTAAAGATAACATTCCCACAATACTCTTGACATGGTGGCTGCCGTAAGGGTGAAGGTTGGGAATTGCAGAAGAATTAGTCCCTCATGAGATGTTACCAATGTATGTTTGGTGCCCAGGGTCAGAAGCAAACCATCGACCAGTTCCGGAGGTCTGTTTCTCACCACGGTCTCCAGGTGAACTGATGTCACTAGCAACAGACTTGGTTGTATGCATCTGGCCCCAATCTCAGTTTCATCTGAGGCCAGTGGAACCTCTTCTACATAAACCTTATGACGAAGTCACTGTGTGTAATTGCCCCCAAATTAGGTGCATCCAAACTTGCAAAATTTTATGAACTCCCCCTCATATCCATATAATTTTCATGGGACATGGATGAGTTCTTTTTTTTCTCACAAAGATTTCTGGCAGTATTTGAAATACAAAGGGAGCACCCATACAACAATGTTTTTGAGAAGGCTATTGAATAGAACTACCTCATCTATGTCAGGAATTAACTGGGTAGGGGCGCCTGGGTGGCTCAGTCATTAACCATCTGCCTTCGGCTCAGGTCATGATCCCAGGGTCCTGGGATCGAGCCCCACATCGGGCTCCCTGCTCTGCGGGAAGCCTGCTTCTCCCTCTCCCACTCCCCCTGCTTGTGTTCCCTCTCTCATTGTCTCTCTGTCAAATGAATAAATAAAATCTTTAAAAAAAAAAAAAAGAATTAACTGGGTAATAGGAAGCCAGTGAAAGATCTGAGCAAAAGGTAAGAAGATTAGAGTGAGCAGGATAATGTGAAAAAGTGGAAGACTTAGAACTAGGATGACCGAGGATCAGCTGAAGGAGTTTGAAAAGACTAAAGCTTTAAACAGTGTGATAAAGACAATCTGGAAGCCAGTTTCAGGAGAACAACTGACATTAGGTAGTCAGGAATGGTGTGACACAGGCTGCCTCAGGCACAATACAGTTTCACAAACAACATATTTTTGCAAATATTGGCGAAAATATAGGACCATGAATTTTTAATGTATCTATATACATAGGTAATGGTCATAATAAATAGTGTTATTTCTGGAGCTGATAAATACTGATTAGAAACCCCTCTAGGCCAAAAGCTATCAAAATTTGGGGAAAATTTTACCTGTGCTGAGAGTTAGATTTTAAGCCTAATTGTTTATTTAGCTGATGGTTACTGCTCTTAGGTCTCTGTTAGTACATTAAAATACTTTGTCCACATGAGATATCACTCTTGTATTTAGTTTCCATTTGACTGCTTCCCTCCCTTTCCTGCTTCCTCTGAAGATAATGGCTAGGTTTTTAAATATCCCAATGATGAAATAATATTAATCAGTGGAAATAGTTAAATAGAACTTCAGGTTAGGAAAAGAAATGTTAGCATATGCATTATCTAATAATTTGCTCATTATTTATGGCCATTAGTCAGATAATCAACTTTATATACTCTAAGTATATAATTATTTTTAAATTATCTAAATGTTCACTGACTTTCAGAATTTTTTTTTCTGTGAGAATGAGGCTTTATGACTCATGATTAAACTAATCCAGTTTGAAAGAAGGTGATTTAATTATCTCTTTGTCCCAAATCACCTTTCAGTAAATTAAGCTAATAGAAAATAACTTAGAAAATTGGAAGGAATGTGAATTTAGGCATGAGAGGCAAAAAGATTAAACATACCTGTTCTGATGGCCCTTTTAAATATTTTCTGTAATTGTAACAGCTTTGGTATAAGCAACTGTTGAAGCTGTGAACCACTAAGAAAGTACGGAAAATGGGGCAACATTGGAGTTCTGTGAAACATAGTTGTGATCTTGGGCTTAAACCTTTGAGTCTTGGTTTCTCCATAAACAAAATGAGTATCACCCTACGGTTGAGTAGGTAACTCTATTACAACCCTGAGAGTTGATGATATTAGGATGGAGGGATTCTTGCAGATACATAGATTCAGTCATTGAAAAAGGTATACAGGAGAATCTTTCCTCTTTCATCTTCTTCCCCAGGGAAAATAGAACATTTTTGTTTGAAATTATTTTTCATATGTCCAGTTCTGGAGTCATAGTTGGAAAACAAGCTCTTTGGATATAGAAAATGAAGCTATACCTTCCAAGGGGTAACATGGTGGTTTCACTTGACCCTTGGCTTTGCTGAAGTAATCTTGTTGATAAGCCTTTATTCTTGTACTTCATGCCTGCAAGTCAGGTATTTCTCACATAATGAACAATTTTATCTTGTTAAGCTCTACAGCCAGGTGTCATCTGTTTTCTGCATGGACAACTGGAATATATCTAGAGCAAATCTAGATATTACCACTTTCTATCGATACAAACTCATTGAACACTTAGAAAAGGGATTCTGATAAACATTCCCTAAAATTATATGAAACACTGTGGTATATATTCACATGTATGTGTTTATTTTATTTTATTATGTTATGTTAGTCACCATATCACATGTGTTTGTTTCTGTGTATTTTTAAAGGGAATATCCTTAGCCTCCCTCTGATATTTAAATGGAGTTTGTCATCATCCCAGATGTTTAGAATTGCTGCTGTAGAATACAAGAAATACAACTGACCCTTGAACAATGCGGGGGATGTGGTGCTGACCCACTGCACAGTTGAAAATCCATGTATAGTTTTGGACTCCCCCAAAACTTAGTAGCCAACTTTTGATTGGAAACCTTACCAAAAAGAGTTGATTAATATGTATTTTGTATATGTATTATATTCTGTATTCTTATAATAAAGTAAGCTAGAGAAAAGAAAATGTTGAGAAAATGGTAAGAGAAAATATATTTATAGTACTCTTATGTATTTATAAAAAAAACCAAACATGTATGAGTGGACACACATAGTTCAAACCCGTGTTAAGGGTCAACTCTAGTAAGAGCAATAATGAAAACAATGAAAAAATACAGTAAAAATTGTTTCTTTAATCAGTAGTACTGATAAATTCCAATGTTTAAGCCGAGTTTTATTTTATTCTAAATTTGTTTCCATTCATATGTATGACATTTAATGGCATGTTATAATTTTGTTACACAATTTTCCAAAACAAATAGTGATATTCAAGGTTGCTGTGTAAAGGATATCAATTTTATACATTCAAGTTGAATAAATAACATTGTGTTGAAATTATCTGGGGGAAAAGCCAGCAGGAAATTACAGAATTGAACACTACCTTTCTCCTATAAATAAAGAACATAAGTAATTTAATCAGACTGATGCTAAAAAAACACAGAAATTCTATAAGTGAGTAAAATATTGACTTATAGCTTTTAGTTATACAGAATTATATACTTTTGGTATAAATTTTAATTATATACTTTTGGCATATATTATATTTTAATTATACAGAATTATATACTTTTGGTATAAATTATATACTTTTGGGGTAAAAGTTTTGGAATATTGTCTTAATATAACGATGTTAAAAGTATGGTCTTTGAGTCATTCAATCTAATTCAAATTCCAGCTTCAATACTTATTGACAGTGTAGCCCTTAGCCAAATAACCTATTCTCTTTCAACAATAAATGAGACACTGCACACAAGGTCTTTGTTTAGTTCTGATAAATGAAAATGCCTCATAAGAAGTAGTAGTAGCAGGAGTAGTCCTTCTTAGGGGAAGACAGAGACTTAATGTATCCAGTGAAAGTATTGTGAGGGAGGTTAGAAAGAAACTGAAGTTTAGCTGCACAGAGGTATGGTTCGGGATTTATTTAGTTGAGCAAATTAGCAGACACTATCCCATGAATCATTGCTGTTTAAAGGCAGTTATATCAAAGTTTATTTCCATATTTGGTATCTTTATATGTCTGAATAGAAGAATATAGGATGAAATACTCAAATAACAGAAATAATGGCAGTTGATAATTGAATTTAAGTTAAAGACAGATTATTAACAGCTATGAAAAGATCCCAGGTATGGCAGAGAACCTCTTGGAAATAAGACTGTGAAATATGCCAAGTATAAAACCCTGAAGATAAAACAATTGATAATCCACATAGGCACAAATTTTGTGAGACTGTTCAAAATTGTCAGTGTTGTATAATGATTGTTATATTGACTGCACTGTGTCTAAAATGACTGTTATTTTACATGTGGGAAAATTTCACCTGTAAAATCTTTATGCTTGTGCACCAAGGAGTAGTTGTTTATGTGCTCTGTTTTGTTATGTTGAGTTGTGCATGTTGAAAAAAAAGTAGCCTTTTTTATTTTATTTTTTAAAGATTTTATTTATTTATTCGACAGAGAGAGAGACAGCGAGAGCAGGAACACAAGCGGGGGAGTGGGAGAGAGAGAAGCAAGTTTCCCGCTGAACAGAGAGCCTGATGTGGGGTTTGATCCCAGGACCCTGGGATCATGACCTGAGTCGAAGGCAGACGCTTAACTGACTGAGCCACCCAGGCGCCCCAAAAGTAGCCTTATTTTAAAGGTAATTATAATTCAGTAATACCTCAAAAGATGGTATCTTTTCCTTTTCTTTTCCCTATTTTTGTGTCCAAATATAAAAGACCCAAATAAATGTTTGGGTCCATCTAATCTAGCTCCTGGGGAGCTAATATTAATTATAGCAAATGTGTGTTTAGTGTTTTTATGTGTAGTCACTAAAAGCTCTGTATTATCTTTTTTAAAATTTTATTTTATTATATATGTTAATCACCATATGTTACATCATTAGTTTTTGATGTAGTGTTCCATGATTCATTGTTTGGGTATAACACCCAGTGCTCCATTCAGTACGTGCCCTCTTTAATACCCATCACCAGGCTAACCCATACCCCCACCCCCCTCCTCTCTAGAACCCTCAGTTTGTTTCTCAGAGTCCATAGTCTCTCATGGTTTATATTATCTTGTATAATCCTCATTGATAGTCCTATAAGATAGGAACTACCATTATCTCTATACCACAAATGAGAAAATTGGGCCTTAAAGAGTAATTATTTTGCTTAAGCTCGCATAGTTAGTGAGTGGTAAAGCCAGAATTCAAACCCCTTGTGATTCCAGAACTCCTATACTAAGACATGATACTAACAAGCATCTCAGGAGGAAAGGTGAGGTGAACCATTGAATGTAATACCCATTACCAGTAAAAAAAAAAAAAAAAAAAAAAAAAAAAAAATCACTTACACCTTTGTGCCCTGGAGCCACTTGTAGGACAATTTTGCCCAAAGTTATAATACTGTCGCATCCTTGTGTTCATAATATGCCATGTGCTTTATCTCCAAACTCTTGAATATATTTATAAGCCCATCAATTTACTTCCACACACAGAAATGGGATTCATTCTTTGTTAGAGCCAGGCAGTGCTGTACTTGGGATTCATTTATCCCTGAGCAAAACACACAAAACAAAGAAACTTTAATTTCTTAGAGTAATTTTGTTGGTTTCAATATAAAGGAAACTGAAAGCCTATAAGAAAACGTAAGAACTTCTAACAGTTGAACAAAAACTGGGTGACTGTTTAGTGGGGCTTAAGTAGGCTCATTTAAAAAAAATTGAGTATAGTTGACAGTGCTTTTTTTTTTTTTTTTTAAGATTTATGAGAGAGAGACAGCACAGGCAGGGGGGAGGGGCAGAAGCAGACTTCCCACTGAGCAGGGAGCCTGGGATCATGACCTGAGCCAAAAGCAGATGCTTAACTGACTGAGCCACCCAGGCACCCTGGTTTTTGTTGTTGTTGTTTAAGAATTAATTATTTGAGAGAGCACATCATGCAAAAGAGCAGGGGGAGGGGCAGAGAGAGAAGGAAAGAGAATCACAAGCCAACTCTATGCTGAGTATGGAGCCTGTCAGGGGCTCTGCCTCACAACCCTGAGATCATGACCTGGGCAGAAGCAAAGAGTCAGATGCTTAACTGACTGTGCCGCCCAGGAGCCCCCAGGGCTGATTTCTTACATATCAAGGTTTCTGAAGTCAAATATGCCTGGAGTAGAATTGTTTTGTTTTTACAGATTAGACTATTCTTTCTCATCCTTTATTTCCATATAAATTGGGCTAGTAAGAGAAAATGTTTTCTTTTGTCTTAGAATATTTAGTCTTTATCTTTCCCATATTCTGATATGTTGTCTTTTGGCAGAAATGGGAGAAATAATATTGTTGGTTTCAAGCTGTCAGAGCTTTCGTCTATCTAGATACTGCTCTTTGTTCATATGTGAGTGCTAGATGCTACAAGATACTCAAAGCAAGAAGGCAAACTGGTCTTCCAAAGCCTGAATAGCATGGGAGAAGGGGATGGTTTCTTACTATTATCATGATAATGTCCCTCCTATTTGTCATAGTATGAGTTTTGTGGTAGATGAGATTGGAGGATTAAAACATGAAGAGGATTATGAAACTTCTTAATGAGAGACTTTCTTTCCCTTGTAGCCAAGATGTACAGCTTGTATAGGTATTCAGAGTCTTCCAGAATTTTGCATAGGAATGTACAGGATACATATTAGTATAATCTCTTAAATGTAGGCAAAGCAGAATGGTTTTGTCTTTACTATTCTCTAGAACTCCCAATGGGTTCTCCCTAAAAAGGGAGGTAACTATACAATGACATGGTGAAGGGCAATAATCTTTCATGAGCTTTGGGAAGAGAAAAATAATCACACTTGAATAACTTGATATTTCTTTCTGTGGAGCTCCAGTCTGGAGACTTTTCCTGGTGACACACCTGAACTTTTGAAGAATTACTGTGCATTTGTAAAATGACTCATTCTACTCTGAACTCTTAAATGTTTGGTCATGAGCACAGTTAAAGCCCATGACTGTATTCGGTATTATTAGGAACCTGGAATAGTGAGTGTTTCTCTGTCTTCTGTTTAACAAAATCTTTGTCCTGATGAGACTGTATGAGCTGAGGTGTTAAATTCAAAAGCATTTTAACTTGGAAATCTGGAAGCTAAGGGAAAATACAAGAAAGTAAGCTGCTGAGATGCTGGAAAATCTAGAAGAAAAGTCTTCAGATGGAAAACTGTAGAGTTTGCAATGAGTAAGACATTAATTGGTGTAGGTTTGTATTCTGTTAAACTTTACTAAGGGTCTGTTATTTTCTAAAACAGTAGCACAATTTAAAAAAATTAACACGTTTAGCACTTACTATTAGGTAGTATACTGTGCACTTGATACATATTAATTAACTGACTTTATCCTTATAACTCTTAAGAGTTAGGTACTATTACTATCTTCAATTTATAGTTGGGGAAACTGAGGCACAGAGGTGCGGTAGCTTTGTCATTGTCATATATATGATGGATAGCTGCTATGTGTGGTTTGAAAGTTTGTGTACCCCCCCACCTTCCACCCCTCCCCAAAAGTCTTATGTTGAAATCCTAATCCTAAAGGTTGTGGTATTAGTAAGTAGGGCCTTTGGGAGGTGACTAAGTGATGAGGGTGGAGCCCTCATTGATGGGATTCGTGCTTATTTTATAAAAGAGACTCAACACGACTCCCTCACCCCTTTTGCCACGTGAGGATACAAGAAGCTGGCATCCTGGAAGAAGGCTCTCACCTGACCGTGCTGGTGCCCTGGCCATGGACTTTCAGCCTTCAGAGCTGTGAGAAATAAATTTCTGTTGCTTATAAGCCACTGACTGGAATTGTGTGATCATGGCCTGAATGGACTAAGACAGTTGTACAACGGTTTGCAAAGGACAGAGGAGAGAACTTGCCTTGTCTTACCTTGTTACTCCAAGTGTGGTCCAGCTATACTGGGATCACCAAGTTGCTCATTAGAAATACAGCATCTCAGGCCCCACCCAGACCTACTAACTAAATCAGAACCTGCATTTTTAACAAGATCATGGGTGATTTTATTGCACATTAAAGTATGATAAACATTGTAATGGATACAATTTTCAGGTTTCTGCTTTGTCTTGAAGGACAAGAAATGGCCTCAAAAACCTTTTGGCATATTTCTCCTGTCTCTTTAAGAACTGTTTGGCTGGCAGATCTGATTTTCATGAAAATTTCTTTCCTTTTCCTTTCCCAAGTAACAATACTAAGAGTGATAATAACCGTAACTAAGATTTATTGAGTGTATCCTATGTGCCAACCATTGTTCTGCTTTATGATTATCTCATTTAATCTTTACAATGAACCAAAGGAGTTGGTATTCTTATTTTAGGTGAGGAACCTGAGGCATAGAAAGGTTAGGTAACTTGTCCAAACTCCTGCAGCTAGCAGAATCTAAACGCAAACTGGAGTTCAGATTCAAGTGGCATCATTTGTAACCTGAATGGTCTTTCAGCTAATGAAATGTATTCTATTCCTACAATAACTTAATTTCTTATCTGATCCTCTTATTAAAAAGGAAAATGTAGAGAGAGCCTAATGAAGTGGGGGCAGCAAGTAGATTTACCTAAAGCTTCTGAGCAATACAAGAATTCCTACAGTGAAACTCTAGAAAATGTCTTATTGATAAAAAACTGGTATTTGTTCAGCATATATGTAGATATGTATCATAGAATATATTTTTTAAAAATGACTTTTACACCTAACCCCAGACATTGACACTTTGTTTCAGCATTAGAAGGTACTTTCTTATTCCTCTGGTATAATTTGGACCATCTGAACTATGGCAGCACTGACCTGGAGTATTGATGGAGGCTTCTGGGGGAAGTGTGTTAAGAGCTTGATGGGAAATAGAAGAGTCACTGTGAATGAAACAAAGCAGGTGTTACCTGTTAACTTTAGAGCATGAGTCTGTTGAACCTTTGAAGGCAAGACATCGTAGAGGACACCACCTGTGATTCATCCCAGGGAGGCTAAGATGGAAGATAGTTCCCAAATGTCTTTCCATATATGCTTTGACTTGAAGCTTCAATCATAGATGAGTGAATGTTTTTCAAACTCTCGCTTCAGTTCAATGAGAGACATTTCTGATGTTGAGTAGTGTGATTTTTTTTTTTTTTCAAAAGACAAGGCAAGGATCACAATTTGTTAGCAGCTGCTCTCCTATTCTCAGTTTATTAGTTTTCCCTATTTAGTGTTTCATCATGTGTTTTTTACTTGTAAGGGTCTGACTCAATTAGGGTATTCAAGTGCTTTAGCCTTGTATATTAAAGCCTATCATCAATAAATTCAAATGGAGTTAACCTTGGAGTGACATCTTCATTTCTATGATAATTTGCAGTCTGTGAATCCTTTCATATCATTGCCCACAGCATGATCAAACTCTCATATGTAAAGACCTTGGAACTTTAAATAAGTTACTTGTTCATCTCCAGCCACTGGATTCATTTATTTATAAATGGTTATTTCAAGTTTTCTTTCATTTGGCTCAGGCTGTTGATTGATGTTTCATGTGAGTGTTTTCCTCATCAAAAAGCAGGAAGATAGTTGGAACCTAACTTCCCAATAGCCTTTTTAATATGAGAGCCTATTTTGTGTATGGCTCTTTCTGTAATCACTTGTGCATGACTGAGCTTAAATAGTTTGCAGACCTTGCTGATGGATTACAGAACAAGCAATGAACTGGCAATTCTTTTTTAAGGGATTAGGTGACTTTGCACTGTAATGGATTATGCATTTCCCCCCTTGTTTCACTTTCTTAGGTGCTGTTTGGTGATCAATTTTATGGTATATAATGAGGAATTCCATAGATGAGTGCACATGGTGGATAGTACCTTCTGGTATAAATGACATTCTCGTCTAGTAATAATGGGCATGGGAAAGGAGCTTGATGGTCTGTTTATATGTATTTCCAAAAGGAAGGCTGAGGAACTCAGTTAAAGTAGAAGTAGCTCCAGGCCCTTCTGGCCTAAAACTGTCCCATTTGCAGTTCATGGAATTTTAGAGACCCCCAGGCTGCCATGATGCCCACAAGCCAAGTTTATGTCAAGCCCTCAGCAACCTGCACGTTTTGTTTCAACTACTCCTTACTGACAGTATTTTTTTGCTTTGTGTTTGGCAGACTTATTAGGGCAAAGGTACTGTTAGACATTTAACACAAGGATTGATGTTATTTGAGTTTATTATCTCAAAAATATGTGCTATTGGTTACTAAGGGGCAGTGGAAAACAATTTACAACTTATTTTTTTAATTTAATTTTATTATGTTAATCACCATACATTACATCATTAGTTTTTGATGTAGTGTTCCATGATTCATTGTTTGCATTTAACACCCAGTGCTCCATTCAATACATGCCCTCTTTTAATACCCATCATCAGGTTAGCCCATCGCCCCACCCCCCTCCCCTCTAGAACCCTCAGTTTGTTTCTCAGAGTCCATAGTCTCTCGTGGTTTGTCTCCCCCTCTGATTACCCCCCCTTCATTTTTCCCTTGTTGCCAGAAAAGATAAGATTTTTAATACCTAGGATTACATATATATTTAATTAATATTATATAATTTATAGAGATATAATTTGATTTTCTTCCAAAGAACTAGTCTTTGAATTCAAAACTCTTTCCAGTTTTTTTTTTTCTTTCCAGGTTTTTAAAATGTACTAGAAAGGAACCTGACTTCCGGCTTTCTCTCCCTTCATGAGCAATGTATAGGGAGACTGTCCCATAGAGCATACAATTTGATGAACATGTTTACTACCAATTCCCATAGACTTCCCTCATATTTTGTTAAGTGCTTTCATCCTTCCTCTTCCAAAGATCGTGTGTTTCTCAGCACTCCATCTTCATTGTCAAACTATCAAGAATAGAAAGGGTGTGAGAGTCTATGCTACTTGCAAGCTCTCAAGTTAACATGGCACAGTTTCATGGTTGCTGATTGAAGACTTGACACCACTGAGTCAGAAATAAGGACTGTTTATTACAGTAATAGTAATAGCCAGAATATCAGTATTTTTCCCAATTTCCATAGTAAAGAGAACCAGATGATGCCTGAATATGTAGTAGGTTGCATTTTAGGATAAAATCCTGAGCTTTAAGGTGCCTGAATCTTTTATAATGGGCAGTTCCCATGCTTGCCCTCTACTCCAGAGGGAGATACTATGTCTGTCTTCCAAGGTTGTTCATAATATAAAAATTCTCAAAAAGATAGTCCAGAATAAAGAGTAGTTAGTACACAGCTCACTACATATGCAGAAATGTGGGAGACACTCCAGCAATAATCATCTTACACATGGCTTCACAGTTCTATGGCCTTTGACACGAGTGACCTTCCCCCCTTCTTCCGGCTCTCCACTTGACTTTACCTTTCTCTGGAAGTGCTCTTTCTGTAAGATCTTAAAACTCTGAAATGTCAAACTCTGACCAAAATCTCCCCACCTCTCTTTCTTCCCTACTGAGACTAAATATTCTGAAATTTTATCAGGCTTTGCCTTCCTTTAACTAACCCACATTTTCCTCACCTGGTTTTCCTTCCTGCCTTTTTACCCCCTTCCCTTCTCAGGCTAAGCCCCAGCTACTCTTTCTATCCAGTGTCCTCGACGCCTTTGCCGCATTCCTTCTGTTACACTTATTTTGATACTTTATGACTCTGGGTTATCTACTACTTGCTTTCTCTGTTTCTGATGCCAAACTTTCAAACAAATGTGGAGAAAATGGAATGACCTTTTTTGATGAAAGCATTAAAAGTGATGATTTCCAATTTCAGCAGCTTCAGTCCATCTCTCTAGTTCAGACTTCTTGTAAAATATTTTGGAGAGATGGTAAGCACCACAACAATGAAAACTGGAATAGGCCTCAGATAATGGGAACAATAAAATGTTTATTATAATGCTAGCAGTAAATATAAGAAGCATTTTTCTGTCTTACATCTACCTGGGTAATGGACCAAAAGTATTTTAAGTTTACTAAAGTAAAAACAATTAATCCTTTCTTGAAGGTAGATAAATATAGCCCCAAATAACATACTTGATCTATATTGTGGTTATCTTTACTAAATTTCGGTCCAAGTTCAGGGAAGTAACTTTGCAAGGTGACTTGTGAATTTTCCTGTTTTTCATTTTGTTGTTTTCCATTAGGCAGCTAAACACATTGAGGAGTGTCAAAAGCTTTTTCCATTAAAGAAGGTGAAGAAAATATGATAGGGAATACTCTGATGATGGTTTTAGTTTATGATGCATTTCAAGCTGTGCATTTCTAACAGTTAAATCCTTTAGCATTTTTAGTGGGGTGAACCATCATGTAACTTAGGAAACACAGGAACTTTTGTTTCAAAGAGAAAAAGAGTCAAGTTTTATGTCAGTCAGTGAAACCCTAGAGTATGATGGGTTTTAGGAAGTAGACCTGGAGTTGTACAATATATAGCATATTGGCATTCTTCATGACGTCCCTCCCTCAGGACAGTTCTTAATGTCCGATTTGTGCTGACACTATTTAATAGGTTTCCAATATTTACATTATGGTTAATGAGCAGAAAAGTAAAAGGTAATAAGGTAGACACTGTGTCAAACTGGGCAAAAAAAAAAAAAAAAAAAAAAAAAAAAGTTACTAGCCAGAAGGAACATAAGAAAATCTCTATGATTAACACAAATGAAACTAAAAAATGGTATGTGTTAAAAAGGTTTTGTTAGTAAGCATTCTTGAAATTTAGAATTTTTTTTAACAGAAGCCATATTAAAAATGGTAGATTCCTAGTCTTAGAAATAAAAAGTTATTTAACTTGCTATGAATCTGAACCATAGACACTACAATACTATCAATATAATGAGAGATCTTAAAATAATTGTGGGTGTCTCTTGCTATAGTGAGGAAGAGTTTTAGACTTGGTTGCTATTCCTGGCTCCTCCATTAGCTTAGGTGAGCTGCTTAATATCTGTAGGTATTCTTGAAATAAAGAGGGTGGATTTGATAATCTTTAAAATTCACTTCTAGTTCTAAAATTCTTTTATATTCCTATCCCTATTACCTATTTTCCTCCAATTTTAGAAACATGAAGACCTTACAGAATTCTTCAGAGGCAATTCTTTTGTCCTCATGTTGGCATTAGGAAAAAAGTTAGAAAGTCTCTCTTTTATCAGAATAGATTGTAGGTTCTCATTTTGTGGGCTATTATGCATTTGGGTGGTATTCACCTTCTTTATGCTTCTGAAATAATGGCAATGCCATGTTTGTGCTCAAATTGTTTCCTTTGATAAAGATAAAAGCAGATTGCAGGAAGCTGTGATCATCTCAGTGAAGTCTTTTGGGTTTTTCTACAGTAACTTATTTCAGAAAAGCTCAATGATTTAATGTACATTAACTCACTGGTGCTCACATGGGCCTGAGAAGTGGGAAGGGCTGGTATTTCACTATTATGTGTTCTTAACAGACAGGCACAGAGGAGTTATTGAAGGGGAATGGAGTAAATTTAATCTAAAAGTTATCTCAGGTTTTAATCCCTTACTCTGTGGAAAGAACACCCAGTGCATGCCCTCACATAGCACTTAGTACATTGCATTGCATGCATTTATTTATGGGTCTTTCTCACACACTAGGCTGTGAGCATCTCAAGGACACCGCCTAGCCCATAACAAGCCCTGCAGTGTTTCCTGAAATGACATGGAACCTATCCTGTGTAACTCAGGTTCATTATTGGACCTGGGCCATATCTGCAGACCCAGTTTGCTGAATCCTTGATATATTTACCAGGGATAGATCCCTGAGACCCTCTCTCCCAACCAAATCCTTAAATTTCAGAGCATAGAACATTTGTACAAGTAACTGACTTTCTCTAGATTTCATATATCTGTACATCTGGTGTTACAAGTTAACCACCTTTTCAAATTTGATTAAATAAAGCTTTCTTTCTTGGTGCCTACTTTTCCCAAAGTCACAGTTTTTTATTACACATAATCATTCTCATAAAGTAGGAAAAAATGTCATGTTGAGATATGGATTACATACATCAGAATTTTGGGATGAGGATAGTATTGAATAATGCTTGCTGCTTCTTCCTTTGTGCCAGGCACCATCGTGTTTTACATATATTTTTACTTATTTACTCCAAATAACCCAGTGAGTTGGATATCATCCCCATTTTCCAGATGGACAAACTGAGAAACATATATTTAACTAAACTTTGCATAAAATCAACTAGTTAGAGACAGTAGGCTTCAAGTCTGTTAGAGTTTATACTTTTAACTGTGTTTAACTGCCTCTTGGATGGGAATTTCAATTTTTTCACTTTAAACAATTTGGAAGGTAAACAGTAAAGAATCTAACAAAGACATCAGGGGATTTTGGTAATTGCTGAATCCTTGGAATTCAGTTTAGTTGTAGATGATCATTTTAAAGAGGGACCAACAAAGACTTACGGTAGATTTTTAGCATTTGATATTTTAATACATGCAACTTTTTTTGATTACTTGCGGGTATACTCACAGGTATACTTTTTTGATTACTTGTAGGTATACTTGTCACTTGGTTGAGGCAAGAATTTGAATCCCGTGGGCTTTGATGTGCTATGTAGGAAGGAGTCAATTACATAGTAAATATTTACTGGGTTGGCTGCAGGGCATTTAATTCTTCTTTTTAGTAAAGAAATCTGGGCTTCAGGGGAACCTCACCTTCATTTTCAGCCCCTGTACTTTCTATGAAGCAGCTCAACACCCACCCCTTTGTTCCAGGGTCGGAACATGTAACCTGAGGTTATTCCAATCAGTCATTTCTACTCCCCCTGTTACAGTTATTGTTTCAGAGATGGGCACTGTAATACCTACTGGGGTCTTTTCAGCTAAACATTTAAACCCACTGGCTTATGTCACCCCACTACTAGACCACTCAGAAGGTTGTAGGAAAGGAAACACAGCTTGCCAATGGCAGTAGACATTCTTTCTCTGCAAGAGTCCTTACAGCAATCTAGCATAGCACTACGGCCCAGGTGCAAGAAAACAAGATCCACGCTGTACAAGTGATGAAGTAATGCCCTGTAAGAACCAATATCTTTTGGAACAAATGCATAAGCTTAGCTTCCAGGGTCACTGCAAGGAAACTACCAGCTATCAGAGTCATTGTGCTCAGGGAAGCCCAAAGCATGGCAACCTCATCTGCTATTTTGTTGATTTATAGTTCCTCTAAGTAATCAAGGATCACTTTTTTTTTTAAAGGTTTTATTTATTTATTTGAGAGAGAGAGAGAGCACATGAGAGGGGGGGAGGGTCAGAGGGAGAAGCAGACTCCCTGCTGAGCAGGGAGCCCGATGCGGGACTCGATCCCGGGACTCCAGGATCATGACCTGAGCCGAAGCCAGTAGCTTAACCAACTGAGCCGCCCAGGCGCCCCAAGGATCACTTTTATTGTAAGAAATGTCTAGTCCTATAGTTGACCCTTGACTATTATCAGATGGGTAGACAAGGAGAGCTAGACAACTGACCAATTGTCAGATTCTCATGCAGTGGGGGAAATTATTTTATTAACCCTTTATCCATAGGCACTAAATTCTGGGACTTAAAAAAAAAAATGGTATCAAGGAAGCAGGCTCTATCTTGCCTCTAGACTTTGACCTGAAAGGATATATCACAGGACACTTTGTAGCCACGTTCCTGCTATAAGAGAAGAGACTGTCTGAGGATGGACCTAAGCCAGAAGAAACAAAGCTTGGCAAGAGGGGAAGAGTAACTTGGTCTTGGTGGTTTTAATGAACCAGGACTAAAAGCTATTCTATCAAGGCCTTTTTAGTCCGTTAAGTCAACAACTTCACTTTTGGCTTAAGCCACTGTGTTTTGGTTATATAGAATTGAATCCTGACATGTCAGTGTAAAGTGGGTATTTGATAAATGATAAATGAACAAATCTGCATTACTATTTCTGTTTCTTTTTGCTTAGCAAAATGAGGACAGGCTTTTTTTTTAAAATGACATCTGATTTTAAGACATTAGTCTTAATGTCTTTTAAAAGACATTGATGCTTAGTGAGTGGCAAATACGATGTTTTATCTAATCCTATACTCATATTTAGTAGTTAAGCTCGATAAAATAAAGTTGAATAAAAAGAGCTAGAATATCTTATCTCAGTGGTGACATTAGAACTGGGTACCATTTGATTAGTAGATTTATTCACTTACTGCTTTATTTGACAACTAGTTACTGAATATTGTGTGCAAAAGACAAAAAGCCTTTGACTTTTAGAGTGTAGAAATGATCAGGTTAAACTAATTTGGCAGAATACTTCTGTGAGAAGAGAGAGACCCAGTGCTTAGTCTCTGTGCACTGTTAAATGAGGGAATTAGCTTGTGTTCTTTAGCCCCTGATAGGTTGTTGAGAGATCATGTCTGCAAAGCTCCTGTCATTAGGGCTGTTATGCTGACCAATTCCACGGGTGGCTTTCACATTTTGTCTCCGTACATAGCCCCTCCTGGAATTCTGTTGCTGGTGGCCCTGCCTAGCACAACCCCTGCTTACCCATGGTATCTACCTAATTAGTCATCTGTTATTTTGGACAAGTACAATTCATGGAATAGAATTAGAAAGCAATTGTCTTAGTCCATTTGGGCTGCTATAACAAAATATCATGGATTAGGAAACTTATAAATCACAGAAATCTATTTCTCATGTTTCTGGAAGCTGGGAATTACAAAATCAAGGTGCTGCAGGTTTGCAAGTGAGCACTTGCATCTTGGTTCACAGGCCACTGTCTTTTCACTGTGTTCTCACATGGTGGAAGGGGTGAGATGAAGGCTCAACCCTCATGACCTAATTACATCCCAAAGGCCCCACCTTCTAATACCAACACACTGGGGATTAGTTATCAATATATGAATGGGGGGGCAAACATTTAGTCTATAGAACCAATTTTACTTTTTTTTTAAGCAGACTCCATGCCCACCATGGAGCCCAATGCAGGGCTTGAACTCATGACCCTGAGATGAAGACCTAAGCTGAGATCCAGAGTTGGATGCTCAACTGACTGAGCCACCCAGGCACCCCTATAGTACCAATTTTACTTTTGTCTTCCTTTCTCTTTTAAATTTCATTCGGTGGGAATATTTACTTTCCTACAACTGTTGAGAAAGTCAGGTGCTCAACTTTTCTGGTTATTCGTATATAACATAAATTGTACTGGTCCAGAAATTAAATTGCCTAATTCTATAAAATTGTCAAAACTGCACACTTGACTTACAGTCAGAACTGCCCCTGAGCTCAAACTTTCTATTTTCTGGAGGCATGTAGTTATTAAGGGACTGTATGGACAGCTTCTTTTCTTTTTCCATGTCTTGTGTTTTACTCCTCTCTCTCTGTGAGTAAATCATGGTTAATAGTAACCATGATTTCTGATTCCTCTGGGATTGAAGTGGAATGGACGGTGAATGATGAGGTAGGAAAGGGCAGTAAGGTTTTTCCTTCATTGGTACTGCAAAAACTGCCCTCATGTTCTCTGAACTCGGTGTTAAGTATGACGGTCTCTGCTGTGAGACTTATTTTGAGTTCTTTAGAGACTATTTTGTGGAGACCTCTTATCTAGAGTTACCTTGGCAGGGAAGGTGCCCCTTTATTGTACCTTGTCTCTTAACCACTTCAGTCCCTGAGAATTCAACCCTTCACATCTAGCTACTTTTCTGCCGAGGACCCTTTATCTTTCGGTCTACTCTCCTGGACGAGACCAAAAATGTCCCCGCTTTAGTGCTCTCTTTACTTAGCTCCCAGAAAATCCCCCAGAATAGTTTGTCCTGATGCATTCTAGGTGGGTAGGATAAATCACCAATTTGCTACCTCATCTTTGCTCTGCCATCAAAGTTTCCAGCCTTAGATTTCTCAAGTGTGAGGCTGCCATCAAGTCCATTTCTCTCCCACTCTGAAATAGCAGTTATTAGGTTTTCTGAGCAGTCCTTTTGAAGCTTTTTCACTAGTTATAAGGCAAAGAAAGACATATCTTCCCTAGCATTTTTTTTTTTTTAAGGAAGATTAGGGTCCACAGCATTCAAATAGTTTTTTTTTTTTTTTAAAGATTTTATTTATTTATTTGAGAGAGAGAGAATGAGAGACAGAGAGCATGAGAAGGAGGAAGGTCAGAGGGAGAAGCAGACTCCCTGCTGAGCAGGGAGCCCGATGCGGGACTCGATCCAGGGACTCCAGGATCATGACCTGAGCCGAAGGCAGTCGCTTAACCAACTGAGCCACCCAGGCGCCCTCAAATAGTTTTTTAAACTTTCTTTTTGATAGGGCTATCTTCATTCTTGGCCTTTTATACCCTGAATGGGCAAGGGGTTTAAGAGCTGCCCAACTGGTTTTCTGATTGCTTTTTTAAAAAAATCAACTTTAATGAGATACAATTTAGATGATAAGATGCACTTATTTTAAGTGTACAGTTCGGTGTAAATTTAGAATATTTCTGTCACCCCCAAAAGTTCCCTCATGCCCTGGTGAAGTTAATTCGCCTTCCTAACCCTGAATCTAGGCAACCAGAGATCCACTTTTTGGCACTATAGTTTAGCCTTTTCTGCAATTTCCTATAATTGGAATCATATAGTATAGACTCTTCCATCTTCTTTCGCTAGACATATTTTTTGAGATTCAACCACATTAGTTCATTCCCCCCCCCCTCCCGAATAGTATTACATTGTATGGTTTTACCAGTTTGTTGATCCATTCCTGCTTATGGCCTTGTGGGTTGTTTCTAGTTTGGACTATTACAAAGTTGCTATGGCATAGTCCGAGGCAGAGCTGCTTTTCTCTACGGGGTGCATTCTAGCTTATCTTTACTTAAGTTTTCGTTTAAAATTTTGCGTTTTTTTTAATGTTGTCATGGAAGATAAACTATAACTTAAGAAGCCATTTAAATGATTAATATTTTGTTTATTCATGTGCTATCATGTTCTATATCTTACTGCAGTCCAGATAGTTATATACTTGTCACCCTTGTGATATTGGGCCATTAACTGTGAAAGGGACCTTTGTAACCTATGGGAATGCCCTGGGATGCATACCTCTTTATCATTCTGTGCAGATTTCGATCTAGCCCTTCACATGTCCACACAACTGCTTGATAAAGATGAACCACCAACACTCGAATGCATTCCACATCCTCCTCCTGGGTATCTCCAGTTTGTTCTTATGTCTGCCTGGCTATGATTCTTATTAATTCTCCTGCGATTTTAGAGTTGTCATTGGGTATTGGTTATCACGAACTTAGCTTCTTAGTTCTCCTAAAAGGATTTGGCTCAGAACTGCCCTATGAATGCCATTTAGGGTAGAGTACTATTCCCTGGCTCAGTCCAGATTCTTCACTGGGTAGAAGATTTGGGAATTGCATTTTGCTTTAGTAGTCAGAATCAGCTAAAAATGGGATGGGCTGTGATTAAAAAGTCATGAGCTATGCCATTGCGGATGTTTTGAGGTTAGATACTTGGCAAGGATTATTAGAGTGCCTGGATTAAATAAGCTTAAATTTCATTTCATTCCTGAGATTTTTATGAACCTAAGAAACATTTTTTTTTAATGAGTGTCTTATGGGAAACTGCTCAGACCTATTGTTGGCTATTATCTTTAATTCCTCAACTCCTTGGAAAGGAATGGTAGAACACTGGCAGAATTTAGAGAACCAAAAAGGTGAAGGGTTAGGGTATGTGATGGGGATATTACAAAACAGCAAATACACAAACCTTAAAATTATAAGTGTCTAGGAGTCAATGATTTCTTACCTTAGAATGATGAGGTGGGCAGGTCACAAAAGCAACCAACCAAATAAAGAAACTTTAGAAGAACATGTTGCCATGATTTCTCACCTTAAATCTGTGGAGCAGGTAGGTATCTGAAGTACTACTAATTGCAATCTGCTGGCTTTCACCAAAAGACATCAGATTGGTATCTCTTTCTTCTAATTTGTATCTTATTTTGGTAAACTAAGGGCATCCTTTTCATTAAAATGCAGAGGTGAAATTTCTGTTATTAGCTCTCCTATAAAATTTTGATGGCAACAATGAAAAATTTCATGTTTTTACCTAGAGAGCTCCAGGCTAATCAGATTCTAGGGAAATTCTGTACTAACTTTGATTTGGTAATCAAGATACAGTCGCTGAGTTGCTTAAGTAGATGAAAAACAGCTTGTTTTTTTTTTTTCTTTCCTATGATATTCCTAGATCAATTTTTTTTGAAGCTTCATTAACTGACTTTACATTGTTACACTTAACTTGACACAGAGCTGGTATACAAATGCTTAGTTAACAACAGAATACTGTTCAGCAGTATAGTTTAAAAAAAATCACTTTTCAGGATATACATGTTGTACTTTATTAGTCTTTAAAAAAAAAAAAAAAACAACCCAATGTATTTTCCCCATTACAGTGACATCTATTTTCTAGTTAAGCCAATGTGCTTTCTGTTCTAAGTGCTGCTTTATGGGTATTTCTTATTCTTGTTTTAAAGGACAACATCTTCCTCATCAGCTGAGTTGGGAATTTCATAGTTTGTATGTGCCTCAGCACAATTTTGTAGGCATAGCTAATTAATAAAATGAGTGGTTGGCCTTTCTAATTCTGATATTTCCATGAGGGTGAATTTCATTAGCGGAATATTTGCAAGCATGGTACATAAAGAACTCTGACAAATGATGCATTAGAGAATCAAGTAATAGCTAACAGATCACCCTTTGGACCAGAGCATCATGTTATGATGCCTCCTGGAGTTCATCAATGGTGCAGCAACATACTGGATGGCAAGCACATTGGGACAGTGAGGTATTTTCCCTAGAGGAAAGGTAAACATCCATTCTTTTGAGCACCACAGGTAGGCTGGACAATAGGATGAAAGCTGTTCCCGGGCTTTTACCCAAAGTGATATCGGGTAAAGAGTTGTAGCAGTTGACACCGTATGTGTTTACGGTAAACCATGCAAAAACATTCATCTCAGATGATTATAATAAAATTTGGCTAATTTACATGTCAGTTTGAAAAAACGTATCAAAGAGTAAAAGCTGGTCATAAACAGGGATATCAGCTTCTGTTAGCTTAAAGTTGTTTTTGTTGCTAACCCTACACATTCTTCCCCCAAGCCCCCCTTAGTAATTAAATAATAAGCTCCGCCAAACAGATGGAGATATCCCGTACAGTGTTAGGATTTCATCTGGGCAGGGGCTGTGTCTCATTGCCTTTCCACCCCTTGGGAGGGAGGCAGGTGGAAGCTTGCATCACAGGCTGTAAAACGAATCTCGGGTTGTAACTGGAGAGCTGCTGCTGGGGTGGACGGAGATGGGAATCAGGAGGAGAAAGCTCCAGTCCTTACTGGAGGCGGCCTCGCTCAGCTCATTCTGGAATAGAGCTGAATATAGCTGAGGGTAGCTTTCTTAAATTCCTAGATGATACTTCTATCCAGCAGGAAAATCATTAAATAAATCTTTGTTTTAGAGATAAAGAATTGGATTGGGCTCCTACTGTGCTTGTTTTAGGGGTGTGTGTATGTGTATAGTAGAGGCATACAAAAGAAAAAAATGTATTATGTATATTTAAAAAGCCTTTTCTCCTAATTTTCAGACTGGTAAATGTACAGATACGGATAGTCCAAAAGCTAGAATCTGGTGTTCTGTTCATTGTTTCGTTCAAAGTCCATATTTCAAAGGGAATTAATTTTCTCGTTTCTTATTCTGTAATACCTTCTGAAGCACTCATTCTTTGAACAAAATACCCTTTTGAATATCTTCACTGAATATTCTTAACAAAAAGTAAATTCCAATTTTAAGAGTCATTTAACTGGAATCTCTAACAAGTTATAACTTTGATGGGTTTTAAATATAGCAAAAATATTTCTGTGAAACATATTACATTTCACATGAGACATTATTTCAGAAATAACCTCATGAACCTTAAATTAGATATTTTTAATTATCTTGTGTGGGATAGGATTTATGTCTAATTTATCTGAGGATGTCTACAGAATGATAAAGGCCCTTTTCATTTTGACAGGTTGTTTAGGGATTCTGTCAATGCAAAGAATGTTAATATTAAGGCCATTTTCCTAGAATCTATTCCTTTACGCATAAAGAACTGTGATTTAATACCAAAAAGTGGTAGAAAGAAACTGATATGCATAATAGCTTTCTCTTGTCCATTTTTTAAAAGGTTTGGTATAACAAAGGCCTTTCTTTGGGAAACATTTCTATCAATATGAGGTTAGTTGGAGAACTAATTACCTCATTCATTATGGATTTACCAATTATCAAAAATGCAGTGTGTACATAGAGTGCCTGAGATAGCTGAACATTAAAACCAAATTCACATCAGTGGCTGAAGTGATATTTCGACTTGTGTTATTATCAGCTGTGAGGCAATCTTCGCAGCTCCTCCTACATCCTACTCTTTTCAACTTTCCCTTGGATTTAGAACTAAGCTGCATTGTGTTGGATGAAGGAGCGCAAGACCACAGGGCTCAGAGAATGCTACCAGAAACCCTGACTTCTTGACCTGTTTGTCCTGTAGTAGAGAAAAGGCCACATACAGTGCTTAAAGATATGTGGTGTAAAATAATCCTAACTTCGTCCTGGTTTGAGGTGAGGATCCCTCAGGCTGTTTGGGGCTAATGTACACGAGGGAAAGAACAGGAGAGTGGGCCTGATTCACAGGGACTAGAAAGGATGCCTTTGGCTCTTGCAGCTAATGGATCTCAAGGGAGAAGATAAAGTTTTCAAGAGAGGCAGCAGATTTGTTATTTAGTGTTGATAGAGCCTGGGAAAGTTCTAATTCACATATTTTGAATACCAAGGACTGAAGGAGTGGAAGAGATGCAGCACAGCAGAGTAAGAAGAGACTTATGTCATTCTAGCACTAGCTTGTAATCATGGGAAAGTACAAGCTCGAAGCTTCTACTTCCATGTCCGTTAAATGAGGGCTGGTCTGCATCAGTGGTTTTAATGTCCTAGGGGTATTTTGGAAATCTATGGGGATGTTATTGTCAAAATGACTGGGGGGGACTCAACTCACATTTATTGGACGGAAATCAGAAATAACTAATGTTCTGAAATGCGTAAAAGGATCCCGTACAACAAAAAATTGTCCTGCGCCCAGTATGACTTTTGAAATGTCTCAGGGTACATTCATATATGTAAACAAAACCTGTTTGTAATTTTCTGAGGCTACCAATAACTCACAGTATGTGTATAATGAATTATTTTTTGTTTGGTTTTAAGAAATACAAATACTAGGTTAACAGAGGTTGTATTTTCCTGGATTCAGTATGTGTATATTGGGAGAGATTTTAATTCGTTTTCTTTGGGATTTTCAGAGCGTTGTTCACCATCTGTGAAGTGATGATCCTACAGGATGCTCCTCATAGAATTTGAGTTGCTGATAGCTATTATGTCACTCTGCATTTGTAGCGGTGGCAGTCCCAGTAATTTATGCAGAGTTCGTGTCTGACTACTTTGGTTGTGTTTCCTAGTACAGTTATACTCAAGCATCTACGTTTTGGAATACATAATTCATTTTAAATTTCCTTGTCATTCTCCTTTTTAGTACAGTATGGAATGATACACACACATTTAAAACTATGTAGGTTGGTTATATTCTCTTTGAATTTCAATTTCAGGATAATAAAGGGGCCATTACTAAATAGCTGATATTAAATGTGTTAGATCAGATGGGATTGAGAACCACTGGATTAGGTCATCTTCCAAATCGCTTCCATTGTTCTCAACCTGTGTCCCTAGATAAACTGACTATAGCACCTGCTTTCTTTTTTTTTAAATTAATTAATTTTTTTGGTTTCTTCATTTTATTTATTAATTTTATTATGCTATGTTAATCACCATACATTACATCATTAATTTTTGATGTGGTGATCCACAATTCATTGTTTGCATATAACACCCAGTGCTCCATTCAGTACGTGCCCTCTTTAATACCCATCACCAGACTAACCCATCCCCCCACCCCTTCCCCTCTAGAACCCTCAGTTTGTTTCTCAGAGTCCATAGTCTCTCATGGTTCGTCTCCTCCTCCAATCTCCCCCCCTTCATTTTTCCCTTCCTGCTAGCTTCTTTTTTTTTTAACATGTAATGTATTATTTGTTTCAGAGGCACAGGTCTGTGATTCAACAGTCTTACACAATTCACAGCACTCACCATAGCACATACCCTCCCCAATGTCTATCACCCAGCCATCCCATCCCTCCCACCCCCCACCACTCCAGCAACCCTCAGTTTGTTTCCTGAGATTAAGAATTCCTGATATCAGTGAGATCATATGATACATGTCTTTCTCTGATTGACTTATTTCGCGCAACATAATACCCTCCAGTTCCCGCCACGTCATTGCAAATGGCAAGATTTCATTCCTTTTGATGGCTGCATAATATTCCATTGTATATATATACCACATCTTCTTTATCCATTCATCTGTTGATGGCCATCTTGGCTCTTTCCATAGTTTGGCTATTGTGGACATTGCTGCTATAAACATCGGGGTGCATGTACCCTTTTGGATCCCTACATTTGTATCTTTGGGGTAAATACCCAGTAGTGAAATTGCTGGGCCATAGGGTAGCTCTATTTTCAACTTTTTGAGGAACCTCCATACTGTTTTCCAGAGTGGCTGCACCAGCTTGCATTCCCACCAACAGTGTAGGAGGGTTCCCCTTTCTCTGCACCTGCTTTCTAATGAATAGCTGTCTAAACTTACTTGTCCTATTGTAGTAGGAAAAGATAGTTTCATGGAAAGGACCAAGAGAATAATGAGGAAATGACTTGGAGTAGGGTGTGGTAAGAGAGCAGTAGAGAAGAGTTTGTCCCTTTTTCTTGTATTTCCTAAATTTTGAAATTACTGTGTTATGCCTGCTACTTGTTACTAGAGTTCAAGATAAACTAATACATGGTTTTTGAATATATGATTGAATATATAGCTAAGAAAAGAGTTCTCAAAGTTTTTGCATTTCTTAAGCATTTCTTATCCACACAGGCAAAATAATTTCAGCCTTCTAAATATATTAGTTCTAATCTGTTAAATTGTTACTACAAGTCTTAATACAATTATTGGGATAATTCTCTTAAACTTAAATTGTTAATGTCAAATATGAATACGAATTATTTTTTTGAAATTACAAAAGAAATATTCCATTTTGTGTAGTTTGGTTTAGAGAAGGTCATACTTATGCTTAATGTGTGTGTAAACATCATTTTCTAGGGGAGGTCTTTCCTTCTTTAACCATTCTATCTAAATTAGGTCCTTTGTGCCATTATTTTTTAGAACTTTTTATTTTGAACTAATTCTAGACTTAACAGTTTCACAGATAAAACAGATTTTCCACTTGCCTTTTAACAGGCTTCTCCTAATATAATGCTTAATATAACCATGGTGTGTTAAATAAAATAATAAATTGATATGCTACTAAGTAAACTGTAGACTGTATTTGGAATGTCTTTATTCTGTTTCCCTAATTCAGTCCAGGATCCCATATTGCATTTAGTTGTCATAACTCTTTGGTTGCTTTTGATCTGTGACAGTTTCTGTCTTTCCTTGTTTTTTATAACCTTGATACTTTAGAAGAATACTGGTCGGGTACTTTGTAAAATGTGCCTCAACTGGATTTCTCTGATGTTTTCTCCAGGTTAGGTGAAGGTTATGGATATTGGGAAGAATGGTACAGAAATAAAATGCCCTTCTCAGAGCATCGTATCAGGGGATACATGATATTTATATGTCTTATTATAGGGGAATTAACCTTGATTACTTGATTAAGGTGGTGTCTACTAGGTTCCTCCATTGTAAAGTTAGTGTATTTTACTTTTTAATAAGTATTTGGGGTGAGATACTTTAAGGCTATGCAAATATTGTGCTTCTCCTTAATCTTTCATCAACTAATTTTAGCATTCATCAGTGGATCTTGCCTGCAGCAATTTTTACTGTGGTGTTATAATGGTGGGTTTTTTAATTCCTCTTGTTTCTCCTACATTTAGTAATTGGAATTGTTAAGTAATAGTTGTCCCTTCATTTATTTATATCAATTTGGACTTGTGACTACTCACAAGTAGTTAGAATTCAGTATTATCATTATTTAGATCATTATTTAAATTTTTGCTGATTGTTCCAACTTTGGCCATTGTGCCTTTCAGGTCAGCTCTCCTAGCCTTTTGACATTTCCCCACTTTCCCCCCCTCCCTTTAGCCATTTCTTTATGTTCAGGTATCACAAGATTCTCTAGGCTCATCTTGTACTTTTCCTTGTCCCTGCCCTGGTTTCAACCACTTCTTCAAGGAGCCCTATTTTAAAGGAATATTTTTATCTACAGAACTATCATAACTTGATGCCATTCAGAAGTATATATTTTTATCAATAGCCACTTATTTTGGATTTGACAATTTTATTTTCTGCAGTGAAAAAATGTTTGATATGCTCTATGCATATAGGAGGTTTATGGATTGCTAAATTATCATCTGCCTCAGTAAACATCTAGTAGTTTATATTCAGTTACTACTCTCCTCCTTTTTGTAATTACTTTTGTTTCTCCATATTTGAATTATTATTTGGAATTTTATCTACTCATTCAGTGAGTACCAGTGTTCTAGACACTAGACATGAATATATGCCATAGAAAGGTCTCTTCTTCCATAGAACTCCCATCAAAATAAGTGGCTTCCTTAAAAACCAAAACCAAAACTCTTTCTGGAAAGTGCATACATGATCATATCTTATAGATGTCCTGAAAGTACCAGAATTTGTGTATCATGAAAGCCCCTTAAATAGACCACTGAAAAGAACCTTACTCTTATTCATATCTCAAGAATAGAGTGGATGTAGGAAGTCTAAACCTTAAAGTAAACATCACCTAGTTTTAAATCTAAGACTTCTTGACTGACTTCCATGGCTTCTCTGGATGTCCACACCCAAGCCTGTCTTCAACAGGTGTGTCTGTGAGATACATGGGCACCCCTGGATTCATAATATTTACTTGTTATGCTCTCTATTAGCTGTGTGACTTGAGATCACTTTTTTTTTTTTACTCCATTTGTTTACTTCCAAATGTGAACCTACTTCACATACTAGTTATGAGGATTAATGAAATAAAATTCATAGATATTCCCTAGAGGAACAAAAATTCTTAACATTAGTAGAATCTATACGTATGATATGTGAGTCTCTTAGGAAGTAAATCAAATAGGAATGTTATAGTAAATAGGGGGAGATCTTTTGTAATTTCCCAACTTAAGACATATGGGTTGAGTCCATCTATGCCCAAAGCTGATGCTAAAGTGCCTTCATAACCTGATCTCTTTAAATGAGTCTTTGTAATAGTAGATCAGGAATCATGTCTTACTAGTTTTTGAATCTTCAGTACCATCAAAGTCTGACTAATGATATTTTACTAAATAAATGTTTGTTAAATGAAGGTTCTTCCTTCTTTGCAAAAAATGATTTGTATTTCCATAACCATAGAGTGAATGTAGGAGTATGAGTGTGTATACATACAGGAGAAAGAGGGAATAAAGTGTGGCTTATCTCCCCCTCAAACTTCTAAAAGAGGAAAAAAGTTAAGTGTTAAAATTTAACACACCTGTCACAAATAGAGGAGATTAACAAACTGAAACCATTTTGGTTATGTCAGGCTTGTGCATCTTATTATATGTAATTGTGGTGTTTTCTGTTTTATAGTTTAAGAAATTACTTCTCTGTGTTTATTAAACATTTTTTTCCATGATATAGTGTTTTCAGATTATTTATTTAGAAGAACATATTGATTTATATTGTAAATGAATTGATGTCCCTTTTCACATCTTGCTAATTATGTGGGGTTTTTTTAAAGATTTTATTTTATTTATTTGACAGAGACAGAGAGAGACAGCTAGAGAGGGAACACAAGCAGGGGGAGTGGGAGAGGGAGAAGCAGGCTCCCGGCCAAGCAGAGAGCCCGATGTGGGGCTCCATCCTAGGACCCTGGGATCATGACCTGAGCCGAAGGCAGATGCTTAACGACTGAGCCACCCAGGTGCCCCTAATTATGTGGTTTTTATAATCAATTTCTAAGTGTTCCCTCATTAATCTGAGCAAATTATAGATTGCATTTAGAAAACAAGTAATGATTAGCTTCTTTATTATACCACAAAGGTAGTTTATTTTTACCTAGAGAAGTCTATTCGCTCCTAGCTCATATTGATTCAATAAACAAATTAGAAAGGCAGCAATAAGCAAATAGCAAAGTAGTCTTAAACAAAGCTATGTGATTATAATTTACTTTTTAAATTCTAAGGTGTTCATGGTTTATGATGGGAGATTTTCTGGAAAGCAAATAAGTCTCTACTTGAAAATCTGGCTCTGTGAGTCAGTGTTCAGAACATATTGGGCTGGGGAGAGGCAATGTTTAGATAGGGCTCTGTTACTTCAGTCTAGAGCTCTTTGTCTTGATTTGCTTAATATGTCACTTGAAGAAAGCATTCTAGGGGGAAAGGGATTTAGAAGTCACTTCTATAAGTGTTCTTGTATTTAATCAATAAGGCTTTTGAACAGAAGATATTCAGTTTTAAAAGAACAATCCAGGTGGGCTGAAACTGCATTCTGCATGTCTCTTGAGAGTAGTTCAGTAAGGTGCAAATGTCAAACAGCAGTTGAGGAATTCAGTGATAAGCGTGATAGTCATGGATTTGCAGTAAGTAAAATGTGGTCTTCTGCTTGTTATCTATATTTGTCAAGAGTTGTATTTGTCAGTGATTTTTTTTTTTCAAGTCCTTATATTCAGTATCTTTCTTGGCCTTTCAGTGTAACCCAGTGATAAAATACAAAGATGCTCACCAGGGTAAGAGAGGGCTGACCTTGTTTCAGTATAATGGGAAGGACAGAGTGTTAGGAAGCATGGTTGTGCACCAAATAACTGTATATTCTTGGGTCACTGGTTATTTAGGTCTAAAATAGTGCATCTGACAGCATGATGTCTTTGCTTTCTCCTGGCTCTAAATTTCTTCAATTTCTAGGTAAGCCAGAATGAGGTTACCAGTGATGGGTTTTGAATAATATTGTGTAATATACATTCACCATATTCAAACTGCAAGACTCACTGTCTACCTGTAGTACTCTCTATCTCTTTTAAGGATTTCACTAGTGTTTTTCCCACAGAAGATAAGCTGGAATGATGTAGTACTGAGGAAGGTGAAAGGGGGTATTGGGAGACTGCTAACCTCTCCTGTTGGTATATAACATCTTCTGTTGGTATATAACATCAATCACTAGCTAGAGGAAGGAGACCCCATGCCTATCAGTAGGATCAGTAAGAACCCTACTATATGGCTTGGGAGTTGGGTGAATACCTAAACAAAATCAACTTTGCTTGCAAAGAAGGGTGGAGAATGCATCTTATATAATAAATCAACATCGTCAGCCACAAAGTTTCTGTGAAGAATAAATAAGACAATGTATAGAAAGCTTTTCACTGTACCTTGCCAACCTGAAGCATTCAAATGAAAATGTCCAGCACTTATAACAAAATCCCTTGGGAAGCTTTGCAGAATACATATAACTCAGACTTCAAGACCCAATGAAATAAAATATTTAGACGTGGGGCCTAGTTATCAACATTTTAAAAACTTCCTTAGGAAGGGTGCCTGCTGCTCAGTCAGAAGAACATGCGACTCTTGATCTCCGAGTTGTGAGTTCGAGCCACATGTTGGGTGTAGAGATTACTAAAATAAATAAATAAATAAATAAACTTAAAAAAATGCATACATCCTTTAAAAAGAAAAAAACACATAGTTGATTCGCAATATATCCCTAGTTTAAGAGTCACCAAAGATGAACGATGGTAGTATTTTAAGATGGACTAGTGTTTCTGGTAGGGTAGTTCCTTAGAGCAGAATGAGAGACCAATTCATAGCATATGTTATTATACTGTAGAGGGCTGTTGACAAAAGGAATCTAGAAAAAGTGACTCTTGGGGCGCCTGAGTGCCTCAGTCGTTAAACGTCTGCCTTTGGCTCAGGTCATGATCCCAGGGTCCTGGGATCGAGCCCCGCATCGGGCTCCCTGCTCAGCGGGAAGCCTGCTTCTCCCTCTCCCACTCCCCCTGCTTGTGTTCCCTCTCTTACTGTGTCTCTCTCTGTCAAATAAATAAAATCTTAAAAAAAAAAAAAAAGAAAAAGTGACTCCATTATACCTCATCTTGGCAATGAGAGTTTTACAGCTTTTTAACAAAGGGGGATTTCTCCAGAGGGCCTTCTACTTTGGAAAATTTCCTACTGCTTCTTTCTCTTAGGTCATGGGTTAATGTTAAATGTCTGGCAAATTAAAGACTGAATAGTAAAAGATAACTGTCATCATAAAGAGCTATTGAAACCAGAGGAAAAAAAGTCTTGAATTGCCTTTAGGCTAGGCTGGTTACCACTATTCTGGGAAAAGTGGATTTGTTTTCTGGTTCTTTGGAGTTACTCAGCTCAGAGGTTTTTAATTTAACTGGCACCTCTTTAACTGGCCAACATTGTTGTTCAGGGTTTCACCTGGAGATGAAGTGCAGGAGACTGGTAGAGGAAATTGCATCACCAACTGGGGAAAAAAATGCATTTAACCTTTTTTCCTTTGGGCATGGATAAAACCCTGTACTTCCTGCTGATCATTAAATAAGTTAAAGAGGTGATAAAATTAGTTATACATTTAGTGACAAGCACAATATGATGAAAATGGATACGTGGTCAAAAGCAATCAGATCAAAGGATCTCAAGTTTGAAAATAATATACCCATGTGGAGGGCAGCAAGTGTTCATACAGGGTTTTGGAGTATTCAGGACGTAAGCCAGGTTGTGGGTTAGAAATTAATAGGAGAAATGGATACAGCAACTCTAAACGGTTAAGATGCTTCTTCAAATTAAAAATGAAGAAGTATAAGGTGATTATTTGACAATTAAGAGGAAGGTTTTTGTTTTGTTTTGTTTTTAGATGTGAGGAGTTTAAGAATGCTTAAAGCCTCCTGACAGGGGTTCATTAGAGAGCTACAGATGGCAGATATAGAATATCAAAGCAAGTATTTATAGTATAAGTTCTGGAGAACGTTGGAGGAGCAAGGATATAGAGTATATGTGGAGGGGTGGGTTTTATTTGGGAGGAATAGAACCTCTCCCTTCTCCAGGTCACTGCGTATGAATGCTCTTAGATTTTGTTTTATGATGTACAGTCAAGGGAGTGTCTATATGGCTGTCTTTTCTCTGTGAGGAATAGCAAGAGATCATCTGAGAGTGAAGGGAGAGGTAGGGAAACTTGGGATTTCAAGACAGTGGAGAGAGTTGAAATATCTCTAGGATAATGGGGAAAATGTTACCTAAAGTAGGTAGTCCTATTTAAAGGCAGTATTGAGGGCTCAGGTGAGTTGATGGCCACAAATTCATAGAGCCATCAGTCTGCCCTGTGAGCAGTTGAGTGGCTTTCACCAGTAGTACACAGGTCCCTGGGGGCAGGCAGCAAGAGACACATATTTGGGTTCATGCAGATGTGGGTCTTCACTAGACAGGTCTGAGGAAAGAACAGAAGTTGAAATTAGGGTATTGAAATGATGGCATTTAAGCAGGATAAGGAAGAGAGTGAAAAACGGAGTAAGCAGGACAAGAAAGAAGTACTAATGTGATCAGGGGGAGAGGTAGCTGTGCAGAGAGAAATGTAAAACTATAGTGGAAAGTAAAATACTTGAATTCATGATTTTGCAGGTGATAATCAGATTCACCGTGTACTTATGAGAATGAGTTGCTGTGATGCCGTTAAAGATGAGGTGGTCAAGAAACCAAGTGGTCATTATGTTGTCCCTTAAAGTCTCCCAGGATAATATGGGTTGGGATGGAAATGAGGATTGCTAGATAAGACCTAACTGAATACTCTTCAGTAAATGCGGTGGAGGTTGTAGGAGGCGAGTTAGATGACGGCAATGATGAGGGCAGGAGCATGTTAGAATAAAAAAAAAGTGAGTCTCAAAAGAGCAGAAGTTTTAATAAAAGTAATCATCTAGAAGTGGAAGTAAGGAACATGGATGATTCTGAATCACTGTTGGACCTCAAAGAATAAGGGCTGTATGAGAATAAACATCCTCCCCTTGAAGTCACTACAAAGGAAAAATACTGCTTTCATGGTCAGTCAGGTTTCAGTTCTCATGAGGAGGTGGCAACAATGTAAATAATTCCCAACATGAGATCTCTAGCTCAGGATGGTCTTCTGAGCTCCCTCCAGACATGTATAACCTGCTTACTGAACATCTTCATTTGGTGTCCCCTAGTCTCTCAAAATTAACGTTGCCAAATGTGAACTCATTCCTGGCTTTTCTCTCCTTCACTATTCCACGATTGTATAAACGTCATACCATCAATCCAGTTGTACACATCAAATCCACAGTAAAATCCTTGGCATCTCTTTCACCCCTGTATCCAGTCTTTCATAAAGCTCTGTTAATTCTGTTTCCTGAATCTAGATAATGTCACTGCCACCGCTTCTAATCCAGAACAAAATTTCCCTTCCTTCCTCCCTCCCTCGCTTCCTCCCTCCCTCCCTTCCTTCCTTTTCTGAATTACTGTGCAGTCTTCTCACTGGTCTCTGCATCTAGATTTTTCCCAAATCCATTCCCTGTACTACAGCCAGAGTAATATTCCAAAAAGACAAATCTGATTATGTTACTACCCTGCTTAAAGCTATCTGTGGCATCCCATTGTCCTTAAGATGAAGTCCAAACCAGCACTCTCCAGTAGAAATGAGAGCCACATATGTAACTTAGAATTTGTATGGCCACACCTACTCTTTGTTCCAAACTTTTTTAATTATAGGCTCTTAGAACTCTGGGTTTTATACTTGTAGTTCTGTCTAGAATGTAATTCCTCTATCAGGGTATTTTTGCTTAAGTTCCCCTGAAAATGAGTCTAAAACAAAGACGAGTAAACTGCACTTTTAGAGAGCCTCCCCCAAGGGAGCAGGAGTGAGGGATGACAGGGGTGAAACAGAGAAGGAAGGAGGGAGAGCCAAACAAAGAAGTGAAATGAAGTCTCTCTTCAGGGAGTAAGTTGTTCAGTAGGTCTAAGACTAGACAGCACTCAGAGAAGCTAACTCCTCCCAGGACAGTCAGTTGGGTTGGAGAGGAAGGAAGGCTTTTTCCATAATCCTTCCTTTTTCACTGGTTAGAGTTTCATCTCATGGGCTATTAAATCCCCCACACTTTAGGTTGCACATGTGTAATCAAAGAGTGAGTTCTGAAGGATCAGTAGGGAAGCCCTGGTGTAGGAGTTGAGACCTCCAGGGTTGAGGTGAAGCAGTTGAGGTTGCGACTGCATGAAGTTGGCCAGAGCCTGCCAAGAGCTGGTCATCTCTGTGGCAGCTGAAACAAGAGGTGGGTGAGGTTGAGAGAATCTGGAATTGCGCATAAGAACGTCTGACACATTGGGTAACCTCTACTCATCCCACAGGAATTGGCTCATATCACTCCCTTGGGGGAGCTTTCCCTGATCCTAAAACTTAGATCCTTCCAGTATGTTCTCATAGTCTTTTATACTTACCTTCTGTAATAAAAGTCATCATATATTACTGTTGTAACTTCTAATATTGATGATTTGTCTTCCACATAAAACTGTAAGTTCTGTGAGGCCAAGTTTATGATTATCTTTCATTATGAGATTGTCCTACCCCCTGCCCTGCAGTGTTTCACACAGTTCATGCTCTCATACTATTTAGGTATCTTAATAAATACTTGTAGCATGAATGAATTAGTTTGAGTTAGTAAAACACCTTGTGTTTTTCAGAGCAAGCCACTTTAGCAGAAGTACCTTCAGAATATAAACTGATTACTAAGGGTTAGTTTGTTGACTTGTTAAGCCTTTCATGGACTGTCAGTCTGTAAGCTGGAATAATGTCACTGGTGGAATGCTCTCTCGGACCAATGAGGCTCTCTACGTTCTCTTAGCTTCACTTGATTGCAAATTAGATTTGTCAGGTTGGGAGTTCAAATGCAAGCTCTTTTTTTTTTTTTTTTAAATCACTGCTCTTTGGCACATTCTAATGAGAGCTGTAGCACCTGAATTGTTTCAGTGTTCATATCTAATATGAAAGAAATTGAAAGCTAAAAGGAAACCTCAGGGCTTCAGAACAGCAGATGTCAGGCAGCACTCTCAGCCCTGTTTTTAAGCTGTGTATTCAGTGAGAAAAGTTTCTGACTACTGCATTGTGCCCAGTGAGGAGAGCTGAATAAAGGAGATACAGCAAAGGGAAGTAGTGTCAACTTTAATTCTGAATTTTTCTGTGCCATCTTCAGTCAACTTATGTCCCAGCGAAGTTATGCTGCCTGCTAATGATATTCCCACATGGGGACCCATCGTTGAGTAATGTCCTTGAAGCCAATTCCACATTCCAGCTAATTCCAACTCTATTAAATATTCAGTATCTTTCTTGGAACCAATGAAGCTAATGGAAAAAAACAAAGTAGAACTTCACTTTACCCAAGGAGTCATATAACCAGAATTTTTATGACCAAGAAGGGACTAGAAGCTGGGTAAAATATCCAGAACCTTTAAATGCATATAGAAGTGATTCGAGTCTGAACTTACAGAAAATGATTCACCTTATCCTGGAGAAGACTGACATATGAAGTCACTTGTTTAGATTGCTGGCCTTCATTTGCCTAGTAAAGGCATTTCATTTTATTCTTTTTCAGATATTTTGAATCTTAGATTAAAAACAAAAATAGATTTTAAAGAGCTTATTGAAAGTAACAATAAAAAAGGTACTGATGGAGCCTAAATGCTACAAAACACCAGAAAATTGTGAAGTGGGAGTTTCTCACTACCTCCTGAATGAAAAGAGAGAGAAAATGTCAGTAAATCACAAAAATACAGACTATAGAACTCAATATAAAGTTATATCAAGAAATGTTAAATTGGAGAGGAAGAGTTAAGATGGTGGAGAAATAGGAGGACCCTGACCTTGTCTCGTCCCTTGAACACAGCTAGATAGTTACCAAATTATTCTGAACACCCAAGAAATCAATCGGAGGTCTGTGAGAACAAAAACTGTAAGTCTACAAGTAGAAAAGTGATCACCTGTTGGAAGATAGGAAGGTGCTGAAGTTCACGTGGGAGACATAGCTGTGGATGAGGTGGTGGGGAGGGAGCCTGCTTATGGAGGCTACCAGAAAGTATCAGAAGCTGCGGAGTACAAAATCTGAACTTTTAAATTCGCTATTGTGGGGGATGTGCCTGGATTAAAGGTACTCAGGTGTCAAAGAGGGTAAGAATCCCAGGAGTAAGAGGGTGGTCTAAGGATCCCCTGGGTCACAGGAAGAACGGGTGGCACCAAGGTGCCGCTCTGTTCCCAGGCATAGCAGTTGGGAAGCTGGCTGAGAGCAGTGGGTCTTTGTGCTGGCTTTCTGATATAAACTGCAAACTCTACAATGGTCATGTGACTGCTTTCCTGGGATGGGCCTGCAAACTTTGTGAGACCTTCTCCCAGAGGAACAGTGTGGGTCCATGCTATGGGCATCCCTGAAATTTGGTTTTGAAAGTCGGTCATGTACCTGAGATAAAAAGGCTCAGACATGGACAGGGTGAATGCAGGGTTCAGATGGAAACTGGGGTCCTTAACCCACAATGTAAGGCAGATCAGATTCACAGCAGATCTGTCCACAGAGACTTGGCAGGCCAGAAAGGAGTGGAAGGAAATATTCAACATGCTGAATGGGGAAAATATGCAGCCAAGAATCTTTATCCAGCAAGGCTGGAAAGTGGTCACAGAATAGAAGGAGAGACAGAGTTTGCCAGACAAACAAAACCTAAAGGAATTCATGACCACTAAACCAGCCCTGCAAGAAATTTTTTTTTAAAGATTTTATTTATTTATTTGAGAGAGAGAGAATGAGAGAGAGCACATGAGAGGGGGGAGGGTCAGAGGGAGAAGCAGACTCCCTGCCGAGCAGGGAGCCCGATGCGGGACTCGATCCAGGGACTCCAGCATCATGACCTGAGCCGAAGGCAGTCGCTTAACCAACTGAGCCACCCAGGCGCCCCCTGCAAGAAATTTTAAGGGGGACTCTTTGAGTGGAGAAAAGATGAAAGCAACAAAGACCAGAAGAGTCCAGAGAACATCACCAGAAACACCACTCTACAGGTAACACAGTGGCACTAAATTCATATCTCTCAATAATCATTCTGAGTGTAAATGGACTAAATACACCTATCAAAAGATATAGGGTATCAGAACAGATTAAAAAAACAAGATCCATCTATATGATGCCTAAAGGAGTCTCATTTTAGACCTAAAGACACCTCCAGATTGAAAGTGAGGGGATGGAGAACCATCTATCATGCTAATGGATATCAAAAGAAAGCCATACTTATATTTATACATACTACCAGAGTAGCCATACTTATATCAGCAAACTAAGATTTAAAAAAAAAAAAAGACTATAACAAGAGATGAAGAAGGGCATTATATCATAATGGGGTCTATCAAGATGACCTAACAATTGTAAATACTTATGCCCTGAACTATGAGCACCCAATATATGTCAATTAATAACAAACATAAACTCATTGGTGATAATACAATAACAGTAGGGAACTTAAAAATCCCACTTATAGCAATAGATGATCAGCTAAGTAGAAAGTCAACAAGGAAAGAGTGGGTTTTGAATGACACACTGGACCAGATAGACTGAATAGATATATTCAGAACATTTCATCCTAAAGCAACAGAATACACATTATTTTCAACTGCACATGGAACATTCTCCAGAATAGATTATATATTGGGTCACAAATCAGCCTTCAACAAGTACAAAATGATCAAGATCATACCATACATATTTTCACACCACTATGAAACTGGAAGTCAACCACAAGACAGAAATTAGAAAGACCTCAAATACGTGGGGATTAAAGAACATCCTGCTAAAGAATGAATGTGTTAACCAGGAAATCAAAGAATTAAAAAAAAATGGAAGCAAATGAAAATAAAAACATGACAGTCCAAAACCTTTGGAATGCAGCAAAGGCAGTCCTAAGAGGGAAGTATATTGCAATACAGGGCTACCTCAAGAAGCAAGAAAAGTCTCAAATACATAACCTAACTTTACCCCTAAAGGAACTAGAAAAGGAACAGCAAATAAAACCTAAAGCCAGCAGAAGAAGGGAAATAATAAAGATTAGAGCAGAAATAAATGATATAGAAGCAAAAAAAAAAAAAAAGAAATAGAACAGATTAATGAAACTAAGAGCTGGTTCTTTGAAAGAATTAATAACCAGACTTATCAAAAAGAAAAGAGAAAAGACCCAAATAGATAAAATCACAAATGAGAGAGATCACAACCAACACCATAGAAAAACAGTTATAAAAGCATACTATGAAAAATTATATGCCAACAAACTGGGCAACCTGGAAGAAATGGACAAATTCCTAGAAAATTACAAATACCAAAACTGAAACAGGAAGAAATAGAAAATTTGAACAGACCCATAACCAGTAAAGAAATCAAATCAGTAATCAAAAAACTCCCAACAAACAAAAGTCCTGGTCCAGATGGCTTCCCAGGGGAATTCTACCAGACCTTAAAGAAGAATTAATACCTATTCTTCTCAAACTGTTCCAAAAAAAACAGAAATGGAAGGAAAACTTCCAAACTCCTTCTACAAAGCCAGCATTACCTTGATTCCAAAATTAGACAAAGACCCCTCCAAAAAGAATTACAGGCCAGTATCCCTGATAAATATGGATGCAAATATTCTCAATAAAATATTAGCAAAAGAAATTCAACAGTACATTAAAAGAATAATTCCTGACCAAGTGGGATTTATTCCTGGGCTTCAGAGGTGGTTCAATATTTGCAAATCAATGTGATACACCATATTAATAAGAGAAAGGGTAAGAGCCAGATGATCCTGTCAATAGATGCAGAAAAAGCATTTGACTAAGTATAGTGTTCTTTCTTGATTAAAAACCCTCAACAAAGTAGGGATAGATACATACCTCAACATCATAAAGGCCATATATGAAAGACTCACAGCTAATGTCATCCTCAATGGGGAAAAAGTGAGAGCCTTTCCCTGATGATCAGGAACAAGACAAGTATGTCCACTCTCACCATTACTATTTAACATAGTACTGGAAGTCTTAGCCTCAGCAGTCAGACAACAAAAAGAAATAAAAGGCATACAGATTGGCAAGGTAGGAGTCAAACTTTCACTATTTGCAGATGATATGATACTATATATAGAAAACCCATAAGACTCCACCCAGAAATTGCTAGAATTCATACATGAATTCAGCAAAATTGCTGGATATAAAATCAACGTGTGGAAATCTGTTACATTTCTATACACCAATAATGAAGCAGTAGAAAACAAAATCAAGGAATCAATCCCATCTGCAATTGCACCCAACAATAGGACACCTAGGAATAAATCTAACTAAAGAGGTAAAAGATCTGTACTCTGAAAACTATAAAACACTTTTGAAAGAAATTGAAGAAGACACGAAGGAATGGAAAACATTCCATGCTCGTGGATTAGAAGAACAAACATTGTTAAAATGTCTATACTACCAAAGCGATCTACCCATTTAATGCAATCCCTATCAAAATACCACCAGCATTTTTCACAGAGCTAGAACAAACAATCCTAAAATTTGTATGGAACTACAAAGACCCTGAATAACCAAAGCAATTCTGAAAAAGAAAAACAAAACTGGGGGATTACAATTCTAGGTTTCAAGCTATATTATAAAACTATAGTCATCAAGACAGTATGGTACTGGCACAAAAAAAGACACATAGATCAATGGAACAGAATACAGAACCCAAAAATCGACTCACAACTACACAGTCATCTAATTTTCAACAAAGCAGGAAAGAATATCCAATGGAAAAAAGTCTCTTCAACAATTGGTGTTGGGAAAACTGGACAGCCACATGCAGAAGAATGAAACTGGACCACTTTCTTATACCAGACACAGAAATAAACTCAAAATGGATGAAAGACCTACGTGTGAGATAGGAATCCATCAAAATCCTAGAGGAGAATCCAGGCAGCAACCTCTTTGACCTCAGCCATAGCAACTTCTTACCAGACAGGTCTTTGGAGTTGAGGGAAACAAAAGCAAAAATGAACTATTGGGACTTCATCAAGATAAAAAGTTCTGCACAGTGAAGGAAGCAATGAACAAAACTAAAAGACAGCATATGGAATGGGAGAAGATATTTGCAAACAACATATCTGATAAAGGTTTAGTATCCAAAATCTACAAAGAACTTTTCAAACTCAACACCCAAAACCCAAACAACCCTGGTAAGAAATGGCAGAAGACATGAATAGAAAACTTGTCCAATGAAATACATCCAGATGGCTAACAGAAACATGAAAAGATGCTCAACATCACTCATCAGGGAGATACAAATCAAAACCACAATGAGATACCATCTTACACTGTTAGAATGGCTAAAATTAACACCATAAAAAACAATAGGTGTTGGCAAGGACACAGAGAAAGGGGAGCCCTCTTGCACTGTTGGTGGGAATGCAAACTGGTGCAGCCACTCTGGAGAACAGTATGGAGGTTCCTCAAAATGTTAAAAATAGAACTACCCTAAAATCCAGCAATTGCACCACTAGGTATTTACCCAAAGGATATAAAAGTATAGATTTGAAAGGATACATGTACGCTGATATTTATAGCAGCATTATCAACAATAGCAAAACTGTGGGGAGAACCCAAATGTCCATTGACTGATGAATGGATAAAGAGGAGGTAGTGTGTGTGTGTGTGTGTATGTGTGTATATTATATATATATATATATATATATATATATATATATATATATATATAT